>NC_091289.1:153668700-153968700 GCF_032444005.1 Ranitomeya imitator
CTTTCCCACCCTCCAACTACACAGTCAATGTACAAAGCCTTTGCAAGATGTCTTTGAGTGCAGTTCTCCACTTTTCTCAAGCTAAGATTACTGGGAGATTTTGGCTCTGAAGCATTCAGAACTGTGAATGCAGTTCTTTGCTCAAACACAGGCGGTAAAAGAACGGTATTGCCATGTATATGCAAAGCTGCTCAAGTCTTTACATACACATGTTCTAGATATAGAGTCTAAAATGGTGATCTGGGAAAAAGGTAAACATGCCCTTTAGTCGAACCTCTTCCAGACTACCTCCCTTTAAGGGCTGAGCTTATTTTGCCATTGAATGGTGAGACAAAGATATTGCCCCAGTTCTCTTCAGAGAGGCACATGTGCCGTATTCAAAATGGTGCTAATGAAAATGACAGCTTCCTGGCATTTCAGGGTGTAATTTCGTGCGGAAGTATTTAAACGTATGCGTTTGTGTATAGATGTTTGTCACTATAGTAATGCCTAGCCACAATATAGATTTTTTTTTTTTTTTTTTTTTTTAAATAATATGAAGAGATCGGTGGTTACTGCAGGTTGTAGGCTTGTCGGAAGAGGTGGGTCTTCAGGTTCTTTTTGAAGGTTTCGATGGTAGGCGAGAGTCTGATGTGTTGTGGTAGAGAGTTCCAGAGTATGGGTGATGCGCGAGAGAAGTCTTGTATGCGATTGTGCGAAGAGGAGATAAGAGGGGAGTAGAGAAGGAGATCTTGTGAGGATCAGAGGTTGGGTGCAGGAAAGTCCCGGGAGACGAGGTCACAGATGTATGGAGGAGACAGGTTGTGGATGGCTTTGTATGTCATGGTTAGGCTTTTGTACTGGACTCTCTGGTTAATGGGGAGCCAGTGATGGGATTGACAGAGGGGAGAGGCCAGGGAATAGTGGGGGGACAGGTGGATTAGTCGGGCAGCTGAGTTTAGAAAAGATAGGAGGGGTGCGAGAGTGTTTGAGGGGAGGCCATAGAGCAGGAGGTTACAGTAGTCGAGGCGGGAGATGAGGACATGGACTAGGGTTTTTGCAGATTCTTGGTTTAGGAATGTACGGATCCGTGAAATATTTTTGAGTTTAAGGCGGCAGAAAGTGGAAAGGGCTTGGATATGTGGTTTGAAGGAGAGATCAGTGTCAAGGATCACCCTGAGACAGCGAGCTTGTGGGACTGGAGAGAGTGGGCAGCCGTTTACTGTAATGGATAGGTTCGTTGTGGGAGGGGGGGTTGCGTGAGAGCATGAGCTCTGTATCCCCGCCCCCACCACTGACAGGCCGTTTTCTGTGCGTGGGCAGAAAGATGCCAATCAGCGTTGTGGGCGGGGTTACAAAAAGTTCTACATTCAGAGAACTACATCTGCAGCAGATAAGTGATTGTATCGTAATAATATCAAGCAGCTCAGTGATGCCTCTCAGCTATCTGGGTGTCTGCCCCTACATCATGCTGCTCTCAGATGAGGGAGCAAATACCTGGTGGCAGATTCCCTATAAAACTGCTGTGCAGTGCATTTAGTTTCTGCATCCAGCACTGAAATACGCTCTTGCTTCGTGGGTGGAACATCCTAAAAAGGTTCGCTTTTTGGCAGGTATCCTGCACCCATTCTGTAATAGAGCACATCCAGTGGGGGCCACACCTTATTAACGCTCCGCCCTAAAATGAGGCATTGCACAAGCACTTTAAGGGGGGATTAATCCTCTTGTTTGTGGGAATTGGCGATTCAATGTCAAATGAGGAGCATTGTCCTTTGGACCAGTCAGCAGTGCAGCCTATTTGGCCACTAGATGGCCCTACTGATGTATCTTGACACAACCAACAAAAAAAATGACGACAAAATGTAAATCTGACAATTGGTGGCGATGGTTTTCCTTTACATTTACTACCTAATACATTGATCATTTGTCCTTCAGAACAGTGCGCTTAAAGGGAACCTGTCACCCCCCAAAATCGCGGTTGAGGTAAGCCCACCAGCATCAGGGGCTTATCTACAGCATTCTGGAATACTGTAGATAAGCCCCCGATGTATCCTAAAAGATGAGAAAGACACGTTAGATTATACTCACCCAGGGGCGCTCCTGCTGTTGGTCTGGGTCCGGCGCCTCCCATCTTCATCAGATGACGTGCTCTTCGGGTCTTCACGTTGCCGCTCCGGCGCAGGCGTACTTTGTCTGCCCTGTTGAGGGCAGAGCAAAGTACTGCAGTGCGCAGGTGCGGGGCCTCTCTGACCTTTCCCGGTGCCTGCGCACTGCAGTACTTTGCTCTGCCCTCCACAGGGCAGACAAAGTACGCCTGCACTGGAGCCGCAGCGAGAAGACCTGAAGAGGACGTCATCTGATGAAGATGGGAGGCGCCGGACCCGGTCCAACAGCGGGACCGCCCCTGGGTGAGTATAATCTAACGTCTTTTTCTCATCTTTTAGGATACATCGGGGGCTTATCTACAGCATTCCAGAATGCCCCCGATGCTGGTGAGCTTACCTCACCCGCGATTTTGGTAGTGACAGGTTCCCTTTAAAAGAAGGTGGAATGATAAATAAACATTGTAACTTTGCAATAGCTATGTGAAGTACTTTTATATTCAATATTTCAAATCTCAAACTGCTTAAGTATAAAGGCTGAGCTCTCACCACATTCTCTTCAACAGGTTTTATACGTTTATTTGTTCAGTCTGCAATTCCGGACCAGAATACCTCAAACGTCTATCTTTACGATGGTAAGTCTGTATAATGTCAAGCTCTTGTGTATGTTCCACTGGTCAGAGACTGTCGGGCTGATATACAAAGTTATCTAACTTTTAGACAATGTAACTTGGACTAGGCAGTCTTAAAATCCGCCAAATTTGTAAGTGGATCATGCTGTGTGATAATATTGGCGAATCTTTGAAATGTCTAGACTAAGCTTACTCCATATATTAGTTGTCTTACTTTAGTCAGCTAAGTTGCATAAATATGTAGCTTGGTAAATCAGGCTTACTGAGTAGAGATTTTGGCATATAGCTGCAAATACAAATGTATACATGTAATAGAATTGCACTTCAATTATTTAACCGTTTCACAAAAATTAGGTTTATGTAAGCAAGTTGCATTCTAGTTATAGAGTTAGCTGTACAGATAAAGTCCTAAATTTACATACTTAGGTTGCTGTCATATCGATCACTTCCACAGATCCCATGATACACTATAGTTAGTGTCAGCAGGATTGTACTCAGTAAACTACAGACACTGGCAGGTTGGTGCCGTTATACTGATTAAAATGATACCTGAGGTGATGAAATCCTTCTTGTGGTTATTTAATCTTTATTTTCATTTAATCAGATTCTCGTGCTTCGGGGAGGCAGACAGGCTATCGATGTATGTGTTGTGACTGTCACATAGCTGTGACACATGTAACTGAGGCACCAAACAGCTGATCATCGGGAGCGCTCCAGGTATCCGGGTTCCCGATGCAGCTATTCAGTAAGTCCTATAGCTATTTGGCTTAGAGGTTATCCGAAGCTATTCGCTCTTCACTAGTAAGCAGAGAACCACACAAATCTATCCCCACAGCCCCCCAACCCCACAGGCCGCCCCAGAGCACATGAATCTCAATAACTGAAAACTGCAAATAAAGATTAAACAAAAACCACAATACGGATTTCATCACCAGGTATCATTGTAGTCCATATAACCACGCCAACCTGACAGTGTCTGTAGGTTACTGAGCAAAATCCTGCTGACAAGTTCTCTTTAAGTAAGACCAGTTTCTGATATCTGATTCAGATGTAACTTCTGAGCCACTAGGAATGTAATGTATAACCCCGTCCCCACCACTGATTGGCAGCTTTCGGTGTGCGCTCTGCATAGGCAGAAAGCTGCCAATCAATGTGGGCGGTATTATACACAGCCCATTGTTCAGAGAAATCGAACTGCTAGATCTGCAGCAGAGAAAACAGGGATTTTTTTTTTTTTTTTTAAATCAAAACTGCTGCAAACCGCTCGGTAAGTGACGTGTCTCTGGAATCGGGGTCTCTGCACCTGTATAATGCTGCTCTAAGATCAGGTAGAAAACACCTGGGGACAGATTCCCTTTAAATGCATTTGTTTGCTTTTTCACCTATAGTTTTTTTTTTTGTTTGCCTTTTTCAGCTAATTATTATTTAATTACAATCTGAGAGGGTATGGATCTGTTGAATACATGCTGTTTTGTTCTTTTGATTCCTAGGGTAGACATAGCACACCTCTGCCTATACAATTTAAGTGTTGTTCATAAAAAGAAGTACTTTGATTCAGAACTTGAGCTCATCACATATATAAATGAAAATTGGGATCTATTACATCCTGGCGAGGTACGTACTTCAAGTATTTTACAGAAGGAACTTGATTGCAAATCATTTCATGTTCAGTAATTATTGAGGGCTTGTTAAAGAGAGCAGTTCTCTTCCAAATCCCACAAACATATTTTGCATGCAGTTCTTCAACAGTAATACAGATTTAAATGGGTGATAACTTGGCACTCCAAATTATCGTATCAATCCAAGTATAAGGTTTCAGAACACTTTAGATGGCCTCTATCCCTCCCAATCCCTCAGCTGCATACCAGCTCGGCCAGGGCTGCACGTGTTCTGTATGTGAGTAAGCTGCTGCCAAATACTGTCAGAGACTTTTCCCCCTGTCCTTCATTCTCCTGCCATCATCTGCACTGATGGGGCTGAGCTGCGCTGCAGTACCAGAGAAGAATTGCCTCATAGTGCATTGACGGAGGTCCGCTTGAGGCACCAAAAACAGGTTTTAATGTTGCACTTACGAGGGGTGTTCATTAAAGATTTCCCCTGACCCACTTCCAGTGGACTGAGAGCAATGAAGCTTGGCACTGTTTAGTCCTTCTCTACATAGGTGCCACCTAGGGACACACGCTTCTCCCATCTTTTTAAACCACTGTAAACACCTAGCTTGTGACTTCGGAAATCAGAGTCTCATCATCTGGAAAATGCTTGCCCTTTAAAAATAACTCCATTGTTGGAAAGAGGTTGAAGTCTGATGGTGCGAGGTCGGGTGAATTCATGGATGCGGTAGAATTTCAAAGCCACAGGAGCATGCTTCCATTTGGGCAACATGTGAGTTGTGAATTGGTGCATTGTCTTGCAGAAGGCGGACACCTCTGGTAAGCGTGCCACGTCTTTTGGTTTTGATGGCCTCCTGCAGTTTCTGCAGCAGTGAAGCATGCCCCAGTGATCATGGTACCCTTTGCTAGGAAATCCATCAATATTACTTGGTGCTGGTCCTGAAAGACTGTGAGCATAACCTTGCCTGCCGAGGGCTGGGCCACCTGCCTTCTTTGGAGGCAGTGAGTCATGATGCTTCCTTTGCACAGACTGGACTTTATTCTCAGGATCATAGTGATGGACCCAGCTTTCATCCTGTGTAATCAGTCTGTTGAAAAAGTCCTCCTGGTTTCCATGGCACAATAGAGCCTGAGAGCATTTGACTTGTTCCTGTTTCTGGAAAGGTGTGAGCAGTCAGGGAACCAGCAAGCCAGATACCTTATGCATGTGACTATGGTCTTGGAAGATTCTTTCCACAGACCCCACAAAATTCTTGATGTTTTGAGCTTGGTGGCGAATGATTACATGGCGATTTTCCAAAATGGCGACCTCCACTTGCTGGATGGTGTGTTCATCAATAGCAGAGTGGGATCACCGTGGAATTGGAGCTGTTTGCGCCGAAGTCCGACCACATTTGAATTGACGATGCCAGTTCTTGACTACATCATATGATGGGGAATCATCACCATAAACCTTTTTCATCTCATCGAATGTCTTCTTTGGTGTGCGGCCTTCCAAGTAAAGGAACTTGATGACTGCTCTGTATTCCACTGGGTCCATTATCAAATCTCACACCACTTAAGCACCTGTAAAATCAAGACCGTTCTCAGTTCTGAGTTGTAAATTGGCATGTAACCTATAGAGACATATTATCACACGTGTGTCATTAAAGATTTCCCCTGACCCCCTTCTATTTATCACAGGACGCTGAAAATCACAAGATAGATTAGATATACTGATGGAGATTCTATACCATAGTGTATAGGAAATAATAAGGGTATCTGCTTTAATAGGTTTACTATGCTTGCATATTCTATAAAGTATAGAAGAAAGTAAAAAAAGAAGCTAGAAATAAAAGCTTAGTCACAAAGTGTTCTCATCTCCCCAATTGAGTATAAAAAAATTAAATAAAGGTTCTCAACTTTTGCTGTCGAGAAAGTCTCAAGGCTGTAATAGCATTTGACTGAAAGGTTTTTCCTGCTGGTGCATCCAGGAATCGCCTCCTCTGGGTCAGAATGCTGTATATGATAATGTAAACAGGAACACATGGGCTACTTGCACAGTGAACAAGTCTGTATGATCATGTTCACACACCACCAAGAAACCTGAAGACACAAAAGAGAATAGTAAAACCAAAAACACTCAGTTTGAAAAAATGTTGCAGTAATCCGCAAGTGCTAGTAAAAGATGTAAAAAACAGGGTATTTGGTTGATACGTTTTTTGCAAAAAATGTATACTAAGCTGCTCTACCAATCTTCACGGTATACCCTTATCAGAGCAGCTGAATATGTAAGAATATGGAAACCTGTAAACTACATGTACCAGAAGTACATTCTGGGCGCTAGAGCTTCTCTTGCGTAAACGTCATGTGTATTGTGTAAAATGTACCTGTTTTGGTCAACACGTATGATTTAGACTATAAGTACGTCTTTATTTACAAGATGTGCTAGAGTTTGGAGTGTTCTTCTGGTACTTATAGTTCCATAAGTTTTCCTTTAATGACTTCTCCTATGGAAATATAAGAAAACACAATGTCCGATCGGTAGGAGTCCAACACCTTACATGCCCATAAGGAAGAGCCAAATGGTCAGAACCAATTTCTCCTGTTTTATTGGTATGCCTTTGTTTTGGTAGTGTAGGGACTCTTCGCTGCACGTCTCGCTCATTAAGTGCCTTTATTACACGGTCACTTCTCACAAAGAAAATAAAGGGCTGAGTTACTCCTAGTTTGGTGCTCTTAAATGGTCGCCATCATATCCACAAGTTTGCATAACTCAATATTGCAAACAAATAAGATATTTTACAAAGTTTTACATATCAGAAATTTGCTTGCTCCTACACTTATAAGCCAGTTTTTCACCTCCCAGTTCTTGAATTTGCAAGCTACTGTGAAAAAAAAAACACCAAAGAGCTGCTCAAAACTTTCTTGGTAAAGGCAAGAAGGGGACTGCCAGGCCACTAAGTTGTCAGGTTCCAGCTCCTATAAAACTATGGTGAGGGAAAGAGAGGAGCATAAGTGAGAAAATACAAATCCCTACAACATCGGCAGATCTTGCTGCTTTAGTGAGTGATTTTTTTCATCCCGATGCTGGATTCACAGCTACAGTGCTCATTATGGCTTGGCTGCATAATCTCTTCTATGCTGCTTTAAATTGTCTTCCATGATCTTGATACTTCTGAACACATCCTAAACAGAGAAATAAGAGCAGGAATCTGTAACTGTGTATGGGAGACAACATAGTAGGTTGTCTTCACAAATTAGGTCAAATAGAAAAATAGGGAGTCTACAGAGGGGAAAGCTGGTGAAAAATGCAGGATAAAAGTCATGTATGGGCTAGAAAGTGTTATTCCTCACGTAATCACACAAAACAGGTTATTGTGACATGTCACCTTAAACGAAAGGTACATTTTAAAGAGAACCTGTCAAAAGTCGCCAGTATTTACACTCCTTTTATTCCTGCTGCTACCCTGAGAATTAAGTTGTTTGTGTTTTTTTTTTTTTTTTTTTTTTTTAATTTGTGACATGTTCCCCTAGATAAAGAGCATGTATTTAGCACTATACAATAAGGTCCATATCTCTGAAACCTGAAACTGTGTTGTTGATTAAAAATAAAATTAAATTGGAAGAGTCGGTGCAGCAGCAGGAATAAAATTTAAAGCAATAACTGCACGTTTTTGACCCAAAGACAGGTCATCAGCAATGCCAGCTCATTCCATGTAACTTTTTTGAATGAAATTTCTTTCTTCCAGTTGGCAGACACACCTAAGGCCGAACGGTATGAACATATTCTGGATGCTTTAAATGAGAATAAAACTATGTAAGTTTTTTTTTTTTTCTCACCCAAACCTAATTTTAATCTAGTAATTGTCAGTGAAATAAGAAAGCTCTATAAGTTTTGAAATAATTTATAAAGAAAATACTGTATAGCCAAGTGAAAATTATATAACAAAATATTTGCATAATGGAAGCTCCTGCAACTTTCTAAAACATCTTTTATTCCCTACAATTTGTAAAATCTTTGCGGTCAGTCAAAGATCACTTTTTGCTTGCACTCAGAGTAATATTCTGTAGATTTGGTACATTTATTATGTACAGGGTTATCCTCACGGTTTCTAAAAAAAAAAAAATGTACAAGTGCCATCTGATTATGTTGCCATACTGAGGAGCATTATGGACCTGCTAATGTCTGTGCCATTACTAGGGTGTTTCTGTGGCTGCATTCTGGATGATGGCAAAATGAAGGTGTATAGCGTACATTTGGGGTTAAAGACTTGATGATTTTGTCAATAGTAGTGACACACTGGTTGATACACAAATTTCTGATGAAACCCGTGGACACTCTTGTACTACTTTTCATAAGGGCACTGTGACACTCGCTGAGTTGAAACTGTTCCAGTTGTATTGCCCAACAAAGTCTGTAACTATGTTTCAACCCTCAGGTTTATGTCCGGAAAAGAAATTAAGAAGAAAAAACATTTGTTTGGTCTGAGAATTCGAGTTCCTCCTGTTCCCCCAAATGCTGCTATTAAACTTGAGAAGGAAGAAAGCACATCCCATGAGTTTAAGATCAAGGGCAGAAAGTCATCAAAACTGCTGCCTGTTACAAAGTAAGTGGTGTTCAAGATGCCGTAAATGAAGCCGCCCATAAGACGGCACATTCTGTAGGGCCTCATTCAGATGCCTCTGATGGTTCTTCACATGTTCATAAAATGGTCCGAGTGTTCTCTGTGTGTTTCATCTGATTTCATCAGTATTTGGTCAGTGTTTCATATGTGATTTTCATGTATGGAAAAGCAATAAATTGCAAATCTTGTTCTATCCATTGAGATGCCAAAGTGTAACTGTCACTATACACTGTGCAGAATTATTAGACAATTTTAGAGGATTATTTTTTTTTTTATTGATCAACAACTATGTTCTCAATCAACCCAAAAGACTCATAAATGTCAAAGCTTAATATTTTTGGAAGTTAGAGTGTTTTTTTTATTTTTATTTTTTAAGATTTGACTGTTAGGAGGATATCTGTTTGTGCAGGTAACTATTACTGTGTAGACTTATTAGGCAACTTACCATATAAGACGACCCCCAACTTTTCCATATAAAATACGGAATTTGGGATATACCCGCCGTATAAGACGGGGGTCATCTTATAAGCCCAGTCATCTTATACGGCGTGTGGTTCCCAGGGGCTGTCGTCCGGTTCAGATCCGACCCCCCAAATCTCCACCGACCTGGAGCCTTTCTAGGCATCTAATTTAGGCCGCAGCTTCGGCCTAGCCGCCGCCCCCTCTCCGCCCTCTGGATGACAAATATGACACTCTACAGTGTCATATGGGGGGGGGGGGGGAGCGGATCGAGACAGAAAGGGCACGTTTTTTCACAGCTCTGCCGCCCTTTTTCAGCTCCCCGCCCCCTTCCTCTTCTTCTCGGCGGCCATTTCTGCTGCAGGACAAGGATTAACCCTGCATCTCCTGGTCCACAGGACCAGGCCAGGCAGTCTCCGGGGGGCACAGGACTGTGGATCTTCGGCGCTGGACCTAGGGGCAAACTGGTGGGGTAAGATCACAGCTGGGTTTTTTACTCGGCTGTGAATCCATATTCCCAATAAGGCTCCCCTATAGGTTCCTCTGCATAGCCACCCCTGTGGGGTCCTCTGCATAGCCAGCCCTTCTGCACTCTGTGCACTATGCCGGGCTCAAGGTCCAAGAGAACCAGGCAAGACCGCTATTATGCAATCTGCACAGCCTGCAGGACCGCTCTCCCCAGTGGCAGCACGTACCCGCACTGCAGGACTGCATCCAGACTACTGTGTCAGAGCCCCAAGAAGCCCCTGCCAATGCTTCGGTGTCTAATGCCACACCGGAATGGGTCTCTCAGATGTTGCAATCTATGACGCAGTCTATAGATAACCTAACCTCCACATTTCTTCAGGCTCTGCAGAGTCATGCCTCGGCTATGACCGCTACCCAGCAAAGGGAGAGCTTGACTCAGGGACAGGACAGGGACCAAATCCCCCCCCCTAGCAATACAGCGCTAGTTGAGGACATAATCTCTTCCATCCATCGGGTGCTGGACATTTTTGATCCGCCACCAGAGGTCCCAGAACACAAGATTTCCTTTGAAGGAGCTCTGAAGCGCCTAAGGTTTTCTCTAACCTCCCAGAGTTTAAGGTGATCCTTAAAAAGCAGCTCACAGCCTGAGAGAAAATTCGCTAATCGCAAACATCTGGAGGCAAGGTACCGTTTCCCATAGAAGGACACCAAGGAATGGACAGATCCACCCGAAGTGGACCCCCCAGTCTCTAGGCTAGCAGTACAGTCCCTCCTTTCACTGCCAGATAGCTCAACCCTCTGGGACGCAGCAGACCGGCAGGTAGAACACATCGCTCGTTCAATTTTCGAGGCTGCAGGGGCATCCCTGGCTCCCGCGTTCGCTTCAGTTTGGGCTGCCAATGCTATTCTGGCCTGGGCCAAAAATTTACAAGCTGGCCTCCAAGCATCCGCTCCTGATCTGTCGGACCAAGTGGTTCAAATAGCAGTTGTAGCAGATTACATGGTTCATGCAGCTCTGGATTCAGCAAGGGGTGTAGCGGGGATAGCATCAAACATCAAACGCCATCACAATTCGGCGTATCCTCTGGCTGCGGGAATGGAAAGCGGATGCAGCCTCAAAGAAGTCCCTCACGCACCTCCCCTACCTCAGTGGGCGACTCTTCGGTGAACAGATGGACACGATGATATCCAACGCCACCGAGGGTAAAAGTACCTCTCTTCCCCAACTGAAACCTAAACGCACACAAGAAGCGTAACCAAACTCGATTCCAATCCTTTCGGAACTCCTTGGGCTTGTCCGTCTCGCGTCCAGCACAAAATCGTAACCGTTCCCCTCGCAGGGAAAACTCGTGTTCGACGCAAAGGTCGGACAAGACCTGGCAGTCAAAAGCAGGCCAGTCTAAGCCCAGAGGAAGAAAATCTCAGACTTTCTCCTCATCATGACTCATCGACTCAAGACACCACACCCGTAGGCAGCCGACTTTTGCTCTTTCATAAAGTCTGGCTCCCTGTTAAAGAAGACAGGTGGGTCAGGGAACTAGTGTCTTCCGGATACAAAATAGACTTCACCTCCAACCCACCGGACCGATTCTTCCTCTCTGTCCCCCCAAAACCACCAGCCAAGGCTCGTGCCTTCCACCAAGCGATCTCCTCGCTTTTTCAAGCTGGAGTCATAGTACCGGTCCCCACGGCCGAGCGCTTCCGAAGGTTCTACTCCAATCTATTCGTAGTCCCCAAGAAAGGAGGCAGCGTACGGCCCATACTGGATCTAAAACAGCTCAACAAATATGTATGGGTCCGTCACTTCCGCATGGACTCCCTTCGGTCCATCACTGCGTCCATGGAGAAGGGAGAATATCTCGCCTCCATAGACATACAAGATGCATATCTGCGTATACCTATTGCACCCGCCCATCAGAGATTTCTCAGGTTCGCAATTGACCAGGAACATTACCAGTTTGTGGCTCTCCCGTTCAGACTCTCCAAAGTCATGGCAGCCACCATAGATGTCCTGCACTCCAGAGGCATAGTAGTCGTTCCATACCTGGACGATCTACTCATCAAGGTTCCCACCTTCAAGGACTGCGAGCTCAGCGTCTCAATCACAATAGACACTGAGTCGCCTAGGCTGGTTAGTCAACGTACAAAAGTAATCACCAACTCCGAGTCAGTCTCTGACCTTCCTGGGAATGCTATTCAACACCTCCAGGGGTCTAGTGCTCCTTCTCAAGGACAAGGCACTGGCTCTCCGCCTAGGAGTGCGCACCCTCCTCCGCAAACCCCCTCGATCTCTCCGGTTTGCCATAAGAGTCTTCGGCAGGATGAGGGCAGCAATAGAAGCGGTCCCATTTGCCCAGTTTTACCTCAGGCCTCTCCCAACTAGCCATCCTCAAGTCCTGGGACAAGAACCCTTTCTCTCTCGACAGGGAGTTCCGGCTAACGTAGTCAACCAGGAGGTCCCTGCACTGGTGGCTCAAGCCAACCTCGCTAGCAAAGGGGAAAGCCTTTCTCACAGGTCAATGGAGGGTTCTGACCACTGACGCGGGCCTGACGGGTTTGGGTGCAGTGCACCTACACCACAGGGCAAGTGGTCCCCAGTAGAAGCGACCATGCCCATCAACATCCTGGAAATTCGTGCCATCCTCCTGGCATTGAGGGCCTTCCATCACTTACTGGCAGCCTCTCACATCAGAATACAGTCGGACAATGCCACGGCTGTGGCATATGTGAATCACCAAGGGGGGACCCGCAGTACCCAAGCGATTCTAGAAGTGTCACACATCCTCCACTGGGCGGAGGACACGGGGTCGGTTCTCTCGGCGGTCCGCATTCCGGGTGTGGACAACTGGGAAGCAGACTTCCTCAGCTGACAAGGAATAGACTCGGGAGAGTGGTCTCTCCATCCCGAAATTTTTCGCCAGATCTGCCATCGCTGGTGGACCTCGGATGTGGACCTAATGTCATCCCACTTCAATGCCAAGGTCTCCAACTTCATGGCCAGAACACACGATCCGCGGTCGCTCAGAGCAGACGCTCTGGTTCAGGACTGGACCCAGTTCCAGCTTCTGTACATTTTTCCACCTGTCCCCCTGATATCCAGAGTGGTGAGGAAGATCAAGCAAGAGGGAGTTCCAACCATCCTTATCGCGCCGGACTGGCCCTGATGTACATGGTACGCCGACATCGCACAACTTGCAGCAGATGCCTCCCCGACTGCCCGGATCTTCTATCATCACAAGGCCCGTTCTACCACCAGAACTCAGGGGCCCTCAATTTGACGGCGTGGCCCTTGAAACCTGTGTTCTAACCCAGGCAGGGCTCTCGCCGGACGTCATTAGGACCATGATCAGGGCACGGAAGCCAGCTTCTGCCAAGATTTATTACCGTACATGGAAAGCTTTTTTTACCTGGTACAAATCTCGTGGCCAGACCCCACTCCCTTATTCCCTCCCCAAAGTACTTGGTTTTCTCCAATTGGGTCTGGAGGCTAGGCTGTCCCTGGGTTCGCTTAAGAGCCAGGTGTCGGCCCTCTCAGTGCTCTTTCAAAGGCGCATTGCTACCTAGCCGTAAGTAAGGACTTTTTTTCTTCAGGGGGTTTCCCGATTGGTTCCCCCCTACAGATGACCACTAGAAACGTGGGACCTCAACCTGGTCCTGACAGCATTGCAGGAACCACCCTTCGAACCCCTTAAGGAGGTCCCGCTCCGCCTTCTATCCCAGAAGGTGGTTTTCCTGGTTGCAATCACCTCGCTACGCAGGGTGTCTGAACTGACAGCACTCTCCTGCAGACGGCCCTTCCTGGATTTTTTTCACCAGGACAAGGTACTCCTCCTTACCATCCCATCCTTCCTTCCGAAGGAGCTGTCTAACTTCCACCTCAATGAGGAAATTTCACTGCCATCCCTTTGTCCGGTCCTGGTTCACAGAGTGGAGAAGGCTCTGCATACGCTTGACCTTGTCAGGGCATTGCGTATATGTGTCTAGGACTGCGTCCTTCCGGAAGTCTGATTCTCTTTTCCTTCTTCTGGAAGGCGGCCGCAAGGGTCTGCCAGCTTCCAAAGCTACCCTTGCCAGGTGGATCAAATCCTCCATACAAGAGGCCTACCGCCTTAAGAATTCTCCTCTTCCAGCCGGTATTACGGCACACACTACACGGGCGGTAGGGGCCTCCTGGGCCATTTGGCACCAGGCTTCAGCACAACAAGTGTGTAAGGCGGCCACTTGGACTAGCCTACACACGTTTACTAAACACTACAGAGTTCATACGCAGTCTTCAGCGGACGCGAGCCTGGGTAGATGTGTTCTGCAGGCGGCGGTGCCCCAAGTGTAGGGGCCTGTCTGCACAATATTCGTCCATTGCTTCCCACCCAGGGACTGCTTTGGGAGATCCCATGGTCCTGTGTCCCCCAATGAGGCGACAGAGTAAAGGAGATTTTTGTGTACTCACCATAAAATCTTTCTTTTAGCCTCTAATTGGGGGACACAGCTCCCACCCTGTTGCCCGTTCCGGGCCGTTGTTACTGTTGAGTTCTCATATTGTTTTCTTGAGCTCGTACATAGTTGCTTTCTTATAGGCATGGTTATGTTATTCATATTACGTTCCTCCTAATGCTTTTGCACAAAACTGGAGAAGGCTGATGCCGTCCAGGGGTGTATACTGCAGAGGAGGAGCCACAATTAATCTTTTTCAGATTATGCATAGTGTGCCTCCTAGTGGACAGCAGCATAACACCCATGGTCCTGTGTCCCCCAATTGGAAGCTAAGAGAAAGGGATTTTACAGTGAGTACACATAAATCTCCTTTTTTCTTAAAAGATACAGACTTCTTCCTGCACCACTGCTTGAAGAAGTTGTCTTCCAGACACTGGCAGTAGGTCTGGGAGTTGAGCTTCACTCCATCCTCAACCCGAAAAGGTCCCACAAGTTCATCTTTGATACCAGCCCATACCAGTACCCCACCTCCACCTTGCTGGCGTCTGAGTCGGAGTGGAGCTCTCTGCTCTTTACTGATCCAGCCTCTGGCCCATCCATCTGGCCCATCAAGAGTCATTCTCATTTCATCAGTCCATTAAACCTTTGAAAAGGCAGTCTTAAGAGATTTCTTGGCCCAAGTCTTGACGTTTTATCTTATGTTTCTTCCTTACCTTGGCCATGTTGCTGAGTATCGCACACCTTGTGCTTTTTGTTGCCAGTAACGTTGCAGCTATTTGTCATGAAACGCTTGATTGTTCGGTGATCACGCTTCAAACGTTTGGCAATTTCAAGACTGATGCATCCCCTTGCAAGACCTCTCACAATTTAGGACTTTTCAGAGCCCGTCAAATCTCTCTTCTGACCCATTTTGCTGAAGAAAAGGAATTTGCTTAATAATTAAGCACACCGTATATAGGGTTTTGATGTCATTAGACAACACCCCTCCTCGTTAGAGATGCACATCGCGTGATTTACTTAATTGGTAGTTGGCTCTCAAGCCTGAACAGCTCTGAGTAGGACAACATGCATAAAAAGTATCATGTGATGAAATTACAACTTGCCTAATAATTCTGCACAGTTTGTATAAACAGTGCTGCAAATCAGTGGGAGTCCAGGTTCTGAGACCCCCACTGATCAGTCATAATACCACTCTGAAGTGCTGCATGAGCTTTGCACATAGAGCGGTGTATGGGCTCAAAAGTAAGTCTATGGATCCATGAATTCACTCTTACACAGCAGTCTCCGGACCCTTAGACTTACTATCGAGTCCATAGACTGCTCATGCTGTTGTGGACTTCAGAGATGTATTTTGACCGGCAGTGGTCTTAGGTCCCAGACCCCACTAGTTGGCAGCATTATGCAGCACCTGTCATATAAATAGTTTGATATAGTGTCAGTTACGCTTTAGTCACGGATTGCACACATGAGCCATCTACGTGTTGTCCGTTGTGTTCACGGACTCCTAAATTGCTATGGGTAATTTTGATCTGTGACTCCATTAAAAATCAGACAAGGTTTCTTTTTGTTTTGCAGATACAGTCCGCAAAAAACCACGGACATGTGAATAGCGTCATAGATTTTAATTGGTGCATGTTCAGTCCGTGAAAAACACTTGATGAACATGAAAATTGGACATCTGAATGAGGCCTTACCATAATTATTGGAGCTGATAGGAAAAAATGCCAAGTTTGTAGTTGCCTTTTGAAAATGATTTCAGCTTTATATATTTGCATATATGTCTCTTATCAGACATGTGTCTCTATGATGGAAACCATAGTGCGTTTAAGTGCTTAAAACTTGTGATATCATTTATTTGTAAACTATCAATTTGGTGGAAATGTCTTTCTAGAGAGGAGAATAATACAGAAGTTAAAAAACGGAAACCAGTGGGTCGTCCTCCAGGTTCGCACAGAAGAAAGATATTCCAGAATGACACCTGCAATTCTCCATCTCCGGTGAGCAGGATATTATCTGACGAGAAGTTGAAATGTATTGATTCGTATAACTTAATTCACACTCGCAGGTCTTCATCTCAAAGTACACGGCAGCTCGAGTAAAAGTACAACAGTGTCCATAAATGAAGGAAAGAAAATCGTCACTCGACCCTCTTCATCTTACACTCCAGCCTTATTTTCACTCGTGCAATAATGCCATACCGACTAGCTAACGTTACTAAGAAAAATGGGACTTTAAAATAAACCCCCGAAACTCTAAATAAAAAGTTTTCCTGTTTTTATAAATCATTATTTAAAAACGAAAGGGACTCCGAATTGGTATCACTGTTTACATCATTAGATATAAACTGATCACATTATATAACCTATACATTGAACACCATGGAAAAATAAATTGTAAAAAACTATGGGAGGATTGCTCTTTTTGTATATTCTATCTCCCAAGGAAGGGAAGAATGGGTAATAAAAAAGCAGAATGATACAAATATGAACTCATCCTGTTAAAAACAAGCCCTTTTCGTGCTCCATCTGCAGGAAAAGTAAAACGTTTGGACTCCCAGAATTTAGAGACTTTTTTTTTTTTAACCCCTTCACCCCAAAGCCTGTTTTCACCTAAGTGACAGGGCCAATTTTTACAATTCTGACCACTGTCACTTTATGAGGTCATAACTCTGAAACGCTTCAACGGATCCTGGTGATTCTGACACTGTTTTCTCGTGACATATTGTACTTCATGATAGTGGTAAAACTTCTTCGATATGACTTGCATTTATTTGTGAAAAAAAACAAAAATTTGTCGGAAATTATGAAAATTTAGCAATTTTCAAACTCTTAGTTTTTATGCCCTTAAATTAGAGAGTTATATCACATAATATAGTTAATAAACAACATTTCCCACATGTCTGCTTTACATCAGCACAATTTTGGAAACATAATTTTTTTTTTGTTAGGACGTTATAAGGGTTAAAAGTTGACCAGCGATTTCTCATTTTTGCAACAAAATTTGCAAAACCATTTTTTTACGGACCACCTCACACTTGAAGTGACTTTGAGGGGTCTATATGACAGAAAATGCCCAAAAGTGACACCATTCTAAAAACTGCACCCCTCAAGGTACTCAAAACCACATTCAAAAAGTTTATTAACCCTTCAGGTGCTTCACAGGAATTTTTTGAATGTTTAAAAAAATTGAACATTTAACTTTTTTTTCACAAAATTTTTACTTCAGGTCCAATTGGTTTCATTTTACCAAGGGTAACAGGAGAAATTGGACCACAAAAGTCGTTGTACAATTTGTCCTGAGTACGCCGATACCCCATATGTGGGGGTAAACCACTGTTTGGGCACATGGCAGAGCTCGGAAGGGAAGGAGCGCCATTTGACTTTTCAATGCAAGATTTGCTGGAATTGAGATCGGAGCCCATGTCACGATTGGAGAGCCCCTGATGTGCCTAAAATGTGGAAACCCCCACAAGTGACACCATTTTGGAAAGTAGACCCCCTAAGGAACTAATCTAGATGTGTGGTGAGCACTTTGAACCTCCAAGTGCTTCACAGAAGTTTATAATGTAGAGCCGTAAAAAAATTTTTTTTATTAATTTTCACAAAAAATTATCTTTTTGCCCCAAATTTTTTATTTTCCCAAGGGTAAAAGGATAAATTGGACCCCAAAAGTTGTTGTGCAATTTGTCCTGAGTACGTCGATACTTCATATATGGGGATAAACCACTGTTTGAGCGCATGGCACAGCTCGGAAGGGAAGGAGTGCCATTTGACTTTTCAATGCAAAATTGGCTGGAATTGAGATCGGACGCCATGTCGCATTTGGAGAGCCCCTGACGTGCCTTAACAGTGGAAACCCCCCACAAGTGACCCCATTTTGGAAAGAAGACCCCCTAAGGAACTTATCTAGATGTGTGGTGAGCACTTTTAACCCCCAATTGTTTCACTAAAGTTTAGAATGTAGCATTGTGAAAATTAAAAAATCATTTTTTCTTTCCACAAAATGATGTTTTAGCCCGCAATTTTTTTTCCCCCAAGGGTAACAGGAGAAATTGGACCACAAATGTTATTGTCCAATTTGTCCTGAGTACGCGGATACCCCACATGTGGGGGGGAACCACCGTTTGAGTGCATGGCAGAGCTCGGAAGGGAAGGAGCACCGTTTGAAATGCAGACTTAGATGGAATGGACTGCAGGTGTCATGTTGCATTTGCAGAGCCCCTGATGTACCTAAACAGTAGAAACCCACCACAAGTGACCCCATATTGGAAACTAGACCCACCAAGGAACTTATCTAGATGTGTTGTGAGAGCTTTGAACCAACAAGTGTTTCACTACAGTTTATAACGCAGAGCCGTGAAAATAAAAAAAATTTTTTTTTCCACGAAAATATTTTATCCCCTATGTTTTTATTTTCCCAAGGGTAACAGGACAAATTGGACCCCAAAAGTTGTTGTCCAACTTGTCCTGAGAACGCTGATACCCCATATGTTGGGGGGAACCACTGTTTGGGCACACAGGAGAACTCGGAAGGGAAGGAGCACTGTTTTACTTTTTCAAAGCAGAATTGGCTGGAATTGAGATCGGACGCCCCCTGATGTGCCTAAACAGTGGAAACCCCCAATTATAACTGAAACCCTAACCCTAGCCCTAACCCTAGCCCTAACCCTAGCCCTAATGGGAAAATGGAAATAAATACATTTTTTTACATTTTATTATTTTTCCCTAACTAAGGGGGTGATGAAGGGGGGTTTAATTTACTTTTATAGCGGTTTTTTTGGCGGATTTTTATGATTGGCAGCTGTCACACACTAAAAGACGCTTTTTATTGCAAAAAATAGTTTTTGCATCACCACATTTTGAGAGCTATAATTTATCCATATTTTGGCCCACAGAGTCATATGAGGTCTTGTTTTTTGCGGGACGAGTTGACGTTTTTATTGGTAACATTTTCGGGCAGATGACATTTTTTGATCGCTTTTTATTCCGATTTTTGGGAGGCGGAATGAACAAAAACCAGCAATTCCTGAATTTCTTTTAGGGGGGGCGTTTATACCGTTCCACGTGTGGTAAAATGGATAAAGCAGTTTTATTCTTCGGGTCAGTACGATTACAGCGATACCTCATTTATGTAATTTTTTTTATGTTTTGGCGCTTTTACACAATAAAAACTATTTTATATAAAAAAAATGGTTTTTGCATCGCATTATTCTGAGAGCTATAACTTTATTTTTCTGCTGATGATGCTGTATGGCGGCTTTTTTTTTGCGGGACAAGATGACGTTTTCAGCGGTACCATGGTTATTTATATCCGTCGTTTTGATCGCGTGTTATTCCACTTTTTGTTCGCCTGTATGATAATAAAGCGTTGTTTTTTGCCTTGGTTTTTTTTTGTTTTTGCGGTGTTCACTGAAGGGGTTAACTAGTGGGATAGTTTTATAGAGCGGGTCGTTACGGACGCGGCGATACCAAATGTGTACATTTATTGTTTTTTTTTTTTTTTACATAAATAAATGGATTTATTGGGAAACGTTTTTTTTTTTTTTTTTAATTTGGGGATTTTTTTTTTTTTTTTTTTTACACATTCTATTTTTTATTTTTTTTTACTTTCTAACATTGTCCCAGGGTGGGACATCTCTGTATTAGATCAGATCGTTGATCTGACACTGTGCATAGCACAGTGTCAGATCAACGATCTGACAGGCAGCTTAGCTGGCTCTCCAGCGCCTGCTCTCAGCAGGCGCCGGCTAGCCAGGTCACTTCATGACCCGGAAGGAGTCCGGCGGCCATCTTGGATCCGGGGACTCCTTCCGGGTCACCGGAGCAACGCGATCTCATTGCGTTGCTCCGGTGGGAGAGCGCAGGGAGCCCCCGTCCCTGCGCGATCCCCCTCTATGCCGCTGTCACTACTGACAGCGGCATCAGAGGGGTTAAATGCCCGCGATCGACGATAGCGCCGATCGTGGGCATTGCTGCGGGGTGTCAGCTGTCGTATACAGCTGACACCCGCACCCGATCACCGCGGCGCTCAGCGCGAGACCGCGGTGATCGGTGCGCCGTACTAGTACTGCTGCTGGCACTAATGCAGTGCCGGCAGCGCAGTACTAGTACGGCGCATGTCGCGAAGGGGTTAAATACCGGTAAGTGTATTTATTGTGCAAAATAAATAAATTTGGTATGTAGTTAATTTGTGGCCTGCAGAATAAAAACTAAATGTCAATTACAGCTTGCAATGAACATTGTAAAATCAAAATTCCCACCCAAATTGCAATTTTTTTTTTTATCCATCCCTACCAATAATTATAAAATACAACTCGTGATGAAAATAAGACAATAATGCATTTGTCTACATGGACGGGAAAATAAATGCTATTCTAGTTCTTGAATTAGATCTATTAAAAACTGAATAAAATTGCCAGGTTTTAAGGGGCAAAACGTGTATATTTAATTGGTTAATCAATGCAGAATATTGAGACATTTTAGTGTAAAAACTGATTTTCAAGGGTGGATCCCCCCTCTTCAGGTTCACGGCATTTCTCCTCATTTGGGGACACAGGACCATGGGTGTTATGCTGCCACTAGGAGGACACTAAGCAAATACACAAAAAAATTAACTCCTCCTCCGAAGTATACACGCTCTGCTGGCTCTCTCGTGAACCAGTTCTTGCTTAGTGTCTTTAGGAAGCACTAGGGTCTGATTTCAGACCCAGACTTTATTTTATTTTTCTATTTTTTCTCCATTTTTTTTTTTTTTTTTCACGGATTCGACGGGCAACGAGGCCTTTCAAGGTTCCGATCTCCCAAAAACTTCAACAGGCGGGAACGCGGAGTGTCGCCTCCCTGTACCCTCTCCTGCAACTTCTACTTTTGCCTGGGCTCTTATAGGGGCGACGGATCCTGAAATGGGTCTGCTCTCCCCACACCATCAACGGACGGGAACATGAGGTATCGCCCTCACGTACCCCCTTCCGGAGCCAGGCCTTCATCGAAAAGCTGTTCCCTGCAGTGGAGGCCCCCCCAATGTGGCCAAGGAGAATCCCCTGCAGCAGCTATGTGCCCCTGCACCACCACTGTCTGAAAGCGGCTGATGCCAGGAGGCAATGGGACCCTCTCCACCTCCCTATCAAAGGGATGGTGGATTGAGGTAGAATATAGTGCCACAGACCACCTACAGTAACTGTGAGTACCCGGAGGCTGGAGATTGCGGAAAATGCAGTCAGTCGGCAAGGGGGGAGGAAGGCTTGTTCCCTCCCCCCTCCAGGGGTCCTGTGTGGAGGTCCGGAGCCCAGAGGTGATTGGTGCTCCTCATTTTTCTCTCCACGCGCCGGCGTTTGAGCCCCCAACCCCCCGGTCCTCGCTGGAATTTCCCCTCCGCTGCGTCCAGTGCGCTGTCCGCAGCACTGGCCACGCCACAGCGCTGGCCGCGACTCGTGCCAACGCTGACCGGCCATTGCGGCCGTCACCTGTAATTTAGGCCCCGGCTTCTGGCCGTGATAGGCCAGATCCCGTACGACTCCGCCCCTACTTCCTGGCACCTGCCGGCCGGCTTTTCTTCCCGGGATGATGCACATTGCAGGCTGCGTCCCTCCCCCCCATAGCTCCGCCTACTCCTTCTGGCGCTTCTTGTTGCCCACAAGAAGCGCCGACTCCATTCTCGAGCCTTGCTTCCTGGATAAAGGAAGTTCAGCGTGGACCCTCCACCACCAACGCTGACGACGTGGCAGTACAGCAATCACTGGGGGCACGGACGCAGGACCAGGGTAAGCTAGCGCTTGCTGCTTAACTCCTCCACGGCAGATACATATTTAACCCCTCCGCTGCAGACTCGCTCTGCTAGCCAGGTACATCCCTACAGCTCTCTGCAGCATCGGCAGCTCCCTACAAACGTCTCCAAAATGTCTCAGCCACAAGCTAATAAAAAGGCAAATAAAACGCACGGTTATCTACGCCTCATGCAATGCTTCCCTACCGCAGAAGTACCCAAAACCCCTCTGTACCGTCTGTGAGGCTTCAGGCTCTAAGGAGACCGCCGCTGCTGTAGAACACAGCGTTGCCAACCCCCCCTGAGTGGGCTACTTCTTTGACACAGTCCATGGCTTCCCTCGCTCGGGCACTAGAATCCTTTCGTGATTCATCCTCAAGTCAGGGCATTGCCGTACCCACAATAGAGGGTCTCCCTGCTGCACAACAGTCTTCAGACAAAGGCCAGACGGCGATGGGGAGTACTCATTCCTCCAGGAAGCGTACCCATGTGGCATCCCCACAGAACTCCGATGTTTCCTCAGCCGCTGGTTCCGTATCTAGTTCCCCTTCTCCAGGGGCTTACAGCGAGCACGATTCAGAATACGAATCCGATGTTGCCCCACACCCGGAATCCCCTGAGTTCCAGGAGTCTAATGATTCCTTCATTGAGGCGGTTAATCACACTCTAAAAATTGACGATGCGCCCGGTACTAATCAGGACCACCCAGTGTCCTTTAAGCGTACAAAACGGCCCCATAAGGTTTTCGCCAACCACCCTGAGTTTACAGACATTGTTACAAGACATAGAAGCCGCCCAGATAAGCGTTTCTCGGGCCTAAAACCGCTGGAAGCTTGGTACCCTTTTCTTCAGATCTAAGAAAGCACTGGACTGAGTCCCCTGCTGTGGATCCACTTATATCAAGGCTTGCTTCAAAAACCCTCTTATCTCTGGCGCATGGGTCTTCCATTAAGAATCCCACTGATCGTCAGATTGACAACCTGGCCAGGTCGGTCTTCGAGGCCGCCAGAGCAACTTTATTCCCATCATTTGCCACCACTTGGGTAGCTAAAGCTATGGTGGCCTGGGCCGAGGCCATAGTGAAATCCAGTAGAGACAATAGTTTGCTGCCCGATGTACTCAATCTTGCCTATCAGATTGCCCGTGCAGGGGATTACGTTATTCATGCCTCTCCAGATGCGGCCAGTTGTGCTGCACTTTCGGCCGCAAATGCTGTTTCTATCAGGAGGGCATTGTGGCTCCGAGAATGGCGCGCAGACTCCGCTTCAAAGAAATCCATGACTTCACTGCTGTACCAGCATGGGCGCCTGTTCGGAGATAAACTGGCGGAAAAAGTAAATTCCTCCCTCAGTGTAGGCCCACTCACCCCTTTTGGAACCTATCCCAGGTTCGCTTCCGACCCTTTCGCGGCACCATGGGCTGGTCTTCCGCAACTGCTTCCGCTAGCTCTTCTCGCCCCCCACACAGAGCCAGTGGCTCGCAACCTTCCTTCAAGCCTTCTAATTCCTGGAGAAACAGATCTCCCCGATCCAGACCCAAAAGTGCCCCTTTCCGAAAATTCTCTTCTCAATGACTTCTGGCCGTGTCCGGTAGACACAGGCAGAGTAGGCGGCCGTCTACTCTTGTTTCACCAAGTATGGTTATCGGTCTTTCACGACCAGTGGGTCAGAGATCTTGTGTCTTCCGGATACAGAATAGACTTCTTCTCCCCCCCCCCCCCCCCTCCCTCCGGCGCGCTTCTTTCAGTCTCATCTTCTGATGTCCAAGGCGCACGCAGTTCTTTTACCAGGCCTTACACGTCCTCCGCAACAGCGCAGTTTTCGTTCCGGTTCCTCCCACAGAAAGGTTCAAGGGCTTCTATTCGTGGTCTCCAAGAAAGACTGAACCATGCGTCCCATTTTGGACCTGCAGTTGTTGAACAAATTCCTCTCAGTCCTCCACTTCAAGATGGAATCCCTACGGTCTGTCATCACTACTTTGGAAAAAGGGGAATACCTGGCGTCAATCGACATCAAGGATGCATATCTTCACATCCCAATTTTCCAAAGTCATCAAAGAGTCCTACACTTTGCGGTCGGAGACGATCATTTTCAATTCACCGCTCTGCCCTTCAGGCTCGCCACCGCCCCAAGGGTATTCACAAAAGTCATGGCAGCCGCCATGTCTATCCTACACTCCCAGGGGCGTGGTGATTCTTCCATATGTGGATGATCTTCTCGTCAAAGGTCCATATTATCGGGCTTGTGAAGAGAGCGTCACTGTCACAATCAACACTTTCTCGTCTATGTTCGCTGGTGAAAATGGAGAAATCGCCATCCGTTCCATCCCAGCGTGTCCCCTTTTTGGGGATGATCTTGGACACTTCCCTAGGGTTGGTAATTCTCCCTCCAGAAAAGATTTCCTCTCTAATCCGGGGAGCCCAATTGTTATCTCTAGGCCGCTCACTCCCTGTGGTTCGCCATTCAGGTACTCGGGGAAAATGGTGGCATCTATCGAGGCAGTGCCGTTTCCCCGATTTCACTTCCGTCCCCTGCAGCAGGCTTTGATCTCAGTATGGAACAAGAATCCAGCCTCCCTGGGTCGCCTCTTTCGCCTGGCACCCATAATCAGGCGATCTCTCAGGTGATGGACTGCAAAGTCGTCCTTGGATCAGGGAAGGTCTTTCCTCCCGGTTCACTGGCTGGTAGTGACCGACGGCAGTCTCCTCAGATGGGGAGCGATTTTTCGTCACCACACGGCTCAGGGACGTTGGACCGCTCAGGAAGCCAACCTTGCAGTTTTTTGTTGTGCAAACCTCCGTTTTTGATTTTCCAAAAGGACCTGGTAGTTCTCAGGACGTCCCCGTCCTTCTTACCTAAAGTCGTCTCTTCTTTTCATTTGAATGAAGACATTGTCTTGCCCTCGTTCTGTCCGGCTCCAGTCCATCGTACTGAGAAAGCCCTTCACACTCTGGACTTGGTGAGGGCTCTCAAAGTACATTTCCAGAACTGCGTCTTTTCGCAAAGCTGATGCCCTTTTTGTGCTTCCGGATGTTCACAGAAAGGGTTTGCCTGCCTCGAAGGCCACGATAGATGACTTCGTTCAGCGATTCACAAAGCTTACCGTGTCAAGGGCCAGCCTATCCCTGCGGGGATTAAGGCACACTCCACTCAGTTAGTGGGGGCCTCCTGGGCCATTCGGCACCAGGCATCCGCTCAGCAAGTGTGTAAGGCCGCGACTTGGTCCAGTCTTCACACGTTCGCTAAACATTACAACATTCATGTTCAAGCCTCCTCAGATGCGGCCGTCGGCAGACATTCTTCAATCGGCATTTTCGCATCTGCAGGCTTCATTTAATCACTTAATTCTCTAAGCATTGGGTGCGTGAGGTTTCACCTGTTGTGACGTTTTCCCACCCAGGGACTGCTTTAGGACGTCCCATGGTCCTGTGTCCCCCAATGAGGCGAAGGAGAAACCGGGATTTTTGTGTACTCACCGTAAAATCCTTTTCTCCGAGCCAATCATTGGGGGACACGGCACCCACCTTGTTAGCCGTTGGCTTGTAGTCTTTATTGGTTTTGACATATTGAAATTCTGTTTGTGAGCTCCTACTGCTTTGGCATCGAACTGGTTCACGAGAGAGCCAGCAGAGGGTGTATACCGCAGAGGAGGAGTTAATTTTTTTTTTTTTTTTTGTATTTGCTTAGTGTCCTCCTATTGGCAGCAGCATAACACCCATTGTCCATGGTCCTGTGTCCCCCAATGATTGGCTCGGAAAAAAAGATTTTACGGTGAGTACACAAAAATCCCTGTTTTTCTGTGCTCAATTAGTACAAATGCTCCTTTAAGGCTGTGTGCACACGTTCAGGATTTTTCGCGTTTTTTCGCTATAAAAACGCATAAACGCATACATATGCATCCCATCAATTATAATGCATTCTGCAATTTTTTTTTTTTTTTCCCACGAAAACGCATTGCGGTAAAAAGCGCATCATGTTCATTAATTTTGCGGATTTTTCACGTTTTCCCACTATTTAATGCATTGGGAAGCTCTGGGAAAAAACGCATCAAACGCGGAAAAAAAAAAAAAACGTATGTGGATTTCTTGCAGAAAATGTCCGGTTTTGTTCAGGAAATTTCTGCAAGAAATCCTGACGTGTGCACATAGCCTAAAGGTATCTGCACATGTTCAGTGTTTGGTGCAGAAATTTCTGCACCAGCTGGCAGGAAAAACGTAGTTGCTGAAACTCACGTTTTTTTGTGGCATTTTTTACTTGACTTTTTAATTCAGATCCCCCTCCCCCCCATTAATATGGGTGAAATCTGCAGCAAAACGCTGAAATAATTGACGTGCAGCAGACTTATATCTGCACATCACAAATAAGCAACGTGTGCATGAGACTTCAGGATTCTCATTCACTTTGCTGTCATAAGGAAAACCCTTCAGGTTTTGTGAAAAATCTGCACTGAAAAACACAACATGTGCACACAGCCTGATATTCCCCATTTCATTTTAAATGCACTGCTGGTCTCAGATGATTAAAAAATAATAATCATAATCTATAAATACTGGATTAAAGCTGTGTCACTGAAGTGTATTTTTTTCTTTAAACCTATCTTACTCTGTCGCCTCATTGGGGGACACAGGACCATGGGTGTTATGCTGCTGTCCACTAGGAGGCGACCCTATGCATAATCTGAAAAAGATTAACCATGGCTCCTCCTCTGCAGTATACATCCCTGGACGGCATCAGCCTTCTCCAGTTTTTGCTTAATGTCGCATAGGAGGCACACCTAAAAAATTTTTTTATTCCGTTTTTTTCCGACGGATTACATATGAAGAAAAGTGGGTCTCCTGTGAGACTCCCGGCATGGCTCCTTCCTCGGCCCCCTATTATAGGGTGCCCGGTTGAAGTCGAGATGGCTATTCCCCATGTCGCTCCTTCCCCAGTCCCTCGGGTGCTATCTATTTGACAACACCCCGTTGGTTATGCAGTATTTGCCACTACTTCTGCACAGCGGTGAATGCTCCGTGTACCTCAGAACATTAAATCTGATTGAACGTGAAATGTGACGCCACCTAGAAATCTTTACCAGGGAGTAGAAAGGACATCCAATGTCTGGCTTATATTTCTGCTTATTATAACTTCACTGACAAGTTCGTGTTAAACTAACGCTAATGAGAATGCGACTTTTTAGTCACATTTTTTTTTTTCTGTGTAAATTTTAGAAAATGGAGACTGATGCAACCTTGATGGACAACACTCTAGACTCGGAGCAAAGAAAGTAAGAGAGCGGATTACCTTGGTGTTCTCGATCATTATTAGAATTGCTTATTCTGTATGGGCTTTAAAATCTTTTCTCTGATCTCCTTATCTTAGGACTGCAGATATCACCACTTTTTCATCTAGTAACTCTGATTTAGAGTCCAATGGAGCTGCCAGTTCAAAAGAGACTACCTCAGCCAGCCTTTCCAGGTATTTGTGTGTTTATGAGCTCTGCAAAGAAAGATGCCTGTTTGGCAAATACAGTGTGTATTAATGTGTAAATAATTGGGTACACTTCCTTATTGCAAGCCAAAGCTGAACGTAAGCTTTTAATCCTATAGCAACATCTCATGTGTATATACAGTGCACTGATGGTGTGTATAGAGCTGTATACTCGAAAAGCGAATACTTTATGGGAAACACTGGTGTCGGAGATAACTCAGATCCTTTCTAGTGATGAGCGAGCATGCTCGTGTGCGAACACTGTGTCTTCGGTGTGCTCAAACTATGTTCAATTCCCCACGCCTGCATGTCTCTCAGCTCTTAGACAGCCACACCACATCACATCCAGGGATTACCTGTTTCTTAGGAAATTCCTGCATGTATTGCGGCTGTCGAAGCTGCAAAGCATACAGGTGTGGGGACTCGGAGCATAGTATTCAAGCAAGCCGAAGACACGCGCCAACACCTTATCCGAGCATGTTCGCTCATCACTAATCCTTACCTTTTTAGTCTCTTTAACCCCTTTACCCCCAAGGGTGGTTTGCACGTCAATGACCAGGCCAATTTTTACAATTCTGACCACTGTCCCTTTATGAGGTTATAACTCCGAAACGCTTCAACGGATCCTGGTGATTCTGACATTGTTTTCTCGTGACATATTGTACTTCATGATAGTGGTAAAATTTCTTTGATAGTACCTGCGTTTGTGAAAAAAACGGAAATTTGGCAAAAATTTTAAAAATTTCGCAATTTTCAAACTTTGAATTTTTATGCAATTAAATCACAGATATGTCACACAAAATACTTAATAAGTAACATTTCCCACATGTCTCCTTTACATCAGCATAATTTTGGAACCAATTTTTTTTTTTGTTAGGGAGTTATAAGGGTTAAAAGTTGACCAGCAATTTCTCATTTTTACAACACCATTTTTTTTTAGGGACCACGTCTCATTTGAAGTCATTTTGAGGGGTCTATATGATAGAAAATGCCCAAGTGTGACACCATTCTAAAAACTGCACCCCTCAAGGTGCTCAAAACCACATTCAAGAAGTTTATTAACCCTTCAGGTGTTTAATAGGAATTTTTGGAATGTTTAAATAAAAATGAACATTTAACTTTTTTACACAAAATATTTACTTCAGCTCCAATTTGTTTTATTTTACCAAGGGTAACAGGAGAAAATGGACCCCAAAAGTTGTTGTCCAATTTGTCCTGAGTACGCTGATACCCCATATGTGGGGGGGAACCACCGTTTGGGCGCATGGGAGGGCTCGGAAGGGAAGGAGCGCCATTTGGAATGTAGACTTAGATGGAATGGTCTGCAGGCGTCACATTGCGTTTGCAGAGCCCCTAATGTACCTAAACAGTAGAAACCCCCCACAAGTGACACCATTTTGGAAAGTAGACCCCCTAAGGAACTCATCTTGATGTGTTGTGAGAGCTTTGAACCCCCAAGTATTTCACTACAGTTTATAACGCAGAGCCATGCAAATAAAAAATATTTTTTTTTCCACAAAAATTATATTTTAGCCCCCAGTTTTGTATTTTTCCAAGGTTAGCAGGAGAAATTGGACCCTAAATGTTGTTGTCCAATTTGTCCTGAGTACGCTGATACCCGATATGTGGGGGGGAACCACCGTTTGGGCGCATGGGAGGGCTCGGAAGGGAAGGAGCATCATTTGGAATGCAGACTTAGATGGATTGGTCTGCAGGCGTCACATTGCGTTTGCAGAGCCCCTAATGTACCTAAACATATAGAAACCCCCCACAAGTGACCCCATATTGGAAACTAGACCCCTCAATGAACTTATCTAGATGTGTTGTGAGAACTTTGAACCCCCAAGTGTTTCACTACAGTTTATAACGCAGAGCCGTGAAAATAAAAAATCTTTTTGTTTTCCCACAAAAATTATTTTTTAGCCCCCGAGTTTTGTATTTTCCCAAGGGTAACAGGAGAAATTGGTCCACAAAAGTTGTTGTCCAATTTGTCCTGAGTACGCTGATACCCCATATGTTGGGGTAAACCCCTGTTTGGGCACACAGGAGAGCTCGGAAGGGAAGGAGCACTGTTTTAGTTTTTCAACGCAGAATTGGCTGGAATTGAGATCGGACGCCATGTCGTGTTTGGAGAGCCCCTGATGTGCCGAAACAGTGGAAACCCCCCAATTATAACTGAAACCCTAATCTAAACACACCCCTAACCCTAATCCCAACCCTATTCCCAACTGTAAATGTAATCTAAACCCTAACCCTAACTTTAGCCCCAACCCTAACTGTAGCCCCAACCCTAACCCTAGCCCTAACCCTAGCCCTAACCCTAGCCCTAATGGGAAAATGGAAATAAATACATTTTTTTTTATTTTTCCCTAACTAAGGGGGTGATGAAGGGGGGTTTGATTTACTTTTATAGCGAGTTTTTTAGCGGATTTTTATGATTGGCAGCCGTCACACACTGAAAGACCCTTTTTATTGCAAAAAATATTTTTTGCAATACCACATTTTGAGAGCTATAATTTTTCCATATTTTGGTCCACAGAGTCATGTGAGGTCTTGTTTTTTGCGGGACGAGTTGACGTTTTTATTGAAAACATTTTTGGGCACGTGACATTTTTTGATCGCTTTTTATTCCGATTTTTGTGAGGAAGAATGACCAAAAGTCAGCTATTCATGAATTTCTATTGGGGGAGGCGTTTATACCGTTCCGCGTTTGGTAAAATTGATAAATCAGTTTTATTCTTCGGGTCAGTACGATTACAGCGACACCTCATTTATATCATTTTTTTTATGGTTTGGCGCTTTTATACGATAAAAACTATTTTACAGAAAAAATTATTTTTGCATCGCTTTATTCTCAGGACTATAACTTTTTAATTTTTTTGCTGATGATGCTGTATGGCGGCTCTTTTTTTGCGGGACAATATGACGCTTTCAGCGGTACCATGGTTATTTATCTGTCCTTTTGATCGCGTGTTATTCCACTTTTTGTTCGGCGGTATGATAATAAAGCGTTGTTTTTTGCCTCGTTTTTTTTTTTTTTTCTTACGGTGTTTACTGAAGGGGTTAAATAGTGGGACAGTTTTATAGGTCGGGTCGTTACGGACGCGGCGATACTAAATATGTGTATTTTTATTGGTTTTTTTTTTTTTTTTAGATGAAGAAATGTATTTATGGGAATAATATTTTTTTTTTTTTTCATTATTTTGGAATATTTTTTTTTATTTTTTTTACACATTTGGAAAATTTTTTTTTAACTTTTTTACTTTGTCCCAGGGGGGGACATCACAGATCAGTGATCTGACAGTTTGCACAGCACTCTGTCAGATCACTGATCTGACATGCAGCGCTGCAGGCGTCACAGTGCCTGCTCTGAGCAGGCTCTGTGAAGCCACCTGCCTCCCTGCAGGACCCGGATCCGCGGCCATCTTGGATCCGGGGCTGGACTGAGCAGGGAGGGAGGTGAGACCCTCGCAGCAACGCGATCACATCGCGTTGCTCCGGGGGTCTCAGGGAAGCCCGCAGGGAGCCCCCTCCCTGCGCGGTGCTTCCCTGCACCGCCGGCACATCGCGATCATCTTTGATCGCGGTGTGCCAGGGGTTAATGTGCCGGGGGCGGTCCGTGACCGCTCCTGGCACATAGTGTCGGATGTCAGCTGCGATAAGCAGCTGACACCCGGCCGCGCTCCCCCCGTGAGCGCGGCCGATCGGCTATGACGTACTATCCCGTCCAGGGTCAGATAAGCCCAGGGCACCTCGACGGGATAGTACGTCTAAGGTCACAGAGGTGTTAATGCCCTAGTTGGTAATTGCCCCTGTCACTGTGTTGGCTGAGGTCTTCCCACCCCCCTTGTTCCTTTTGTTATGGTTGTCTTTGGGCCTTATAAAGGCTTTCTCCACCCCCGATCTTCAATCTGTTTACCTTATAATTCGTTCCCGTATTACACTAAAGGTACCTTCACACATAACGATATCGTTAACGATATCGTTGCTTTTTGTGACGTAGCAACGATATCGTTAAGGAAATCGTTATGTGTGACAGCGACCAACGATCAGGCCCCTGCTGGGAGATCGTTGGTCGCTGAACAAAGTCCAGAACTTTATTTCGTCGCTGGATCTCCCGTGGACACCGATCCAGCGATGTCTTCACTGGTAACCAGGGTAAACATCGGGTTACTAAGCGCAGGGCTGCGCTTAGTAACCCGATGTTTACCCTGGTTACCAGCGTAAAAGTAAAAAAAAAAAAAAAAACACTACATACTTACCTACCGCTGTCTGTCCCCGGCGCTGTGCTCTGCACTCCTCCTGTACTGGCTGTGAGCGTCGGTCAGCCGGAAAGCAGAGCGGTGACGTCACCGCTCTGCTTTCCGGCCGCTGTGCTCACAGCCAGTACAGGAGGAGTGCAGAGAAGCAGAGCGCCGGGGACAGACAGCGGTAGGTAAGTATGTAGTGTTTTTTTTTTTACTTTTACGCTGGTAACCAGGGTAAACATCGGGTTACTAAGCGCGGCCCTGCGCTTAGTAACCCGATGTTTACCCTGGTTACCGGCATCGTTGGTCGCTGGAGAGCTGTCTGTGTGACAGCTCTCCAGCGACCAAACAGCGACGCTGCAGCGATCCGGATCGTTGTCGGTATCGCTGCAGCGTCGCTTAATGTGAAGGGGCCTTAAGGCTGTATGCACACATTGTAGGCTTTTGCTGCATTTATTCAGTGCAGCTTTGTCACAAAACCTGAAGGGTTTCATAATGCTAGCAACGTGAACGAGAATCCTGAAGTCTCGTGCACATGATGAATGAGATCCCCGAAGCCCGATGCATACGTTGCTGATTTGTGACTTGGAGATTTGGTGCAGTACCTACACCTCAAAATGGTAAATGAAGGAAAAGTTAATCTCACCCTTTTGTTGACTTTGTAAATCCTTCATCAATGAAACCACTCCTGCTTGATGTAGAAGGAATGGAAACGTTCCAGCCGGTTTGGATAAAATAATTTCATAATTTTTATTTCTGTATCAATAAAAACTTTCAAAGCATAAATTCCATCAAAGCAAAAAGTTACCACCAAGTCCTACTCGTTTCAGACGTGTCGCTGTCCTTCTTTATGGCACCTAGCCATCTAAAAGACAAGCCTTCATACAGAGGGGGCAATTCATGGCTCATAATAATGGTGAAAATGAAAGCTTAATAAATGTTCTGTGGTCGTAATCGTACTTACCTGCAAAATTAAGGGACTGTCTTTCCAAGTGTATTATAGACCTTTCTTTGTATTCCTCTCTTAGTCCTCCGTCAGACATGAGAAAACTTACACGCACAGGACGTTCCTGGTCTACCCCTGCACTACCACCTAGAAAGCGAGGGCGACATCCCCGAAAAGCTCTTCAAGCCCATAACTCTGAGATTGTAAGGAATGATGAGAGGAAGGAGGATACTCAGCTTACAGGACTTAACACTGATATCGTAAAAAATGTCAACGATCACGACTTACAGCTACATCACCTGAAGAATTCAATTACCAATTACTTTGGGGCAGCAGGCAGAATAGCTTGTGGCGAAAAATACCGTATTTTGGCTCGTCGAGTAACACTTGACGGGAAGGTGCAGTATCTTGTGGAGTGGGATGGCGCCACCGCCTCCTGACCTCTATTCTGGACAGCCTTGTTGCTTCTTTTATTTTCCCCCCTCTCCCATGTTGAAGTGATAAGTAACTTATTGTTCACCCCTCTACTGCCAAGGTGCCTACAACACGCATGGTAGCAAATGGGTGCTGGAATAGAGGAGATAAAAAAATAAATATATAGGTCTATTTTTTAATGAATTTGAATGGTGAAATTAGAGAACATTGCTTTTAACCAAATATCTGCAACGGTGCACATCTGCGAGAATGGCGTGGTTTACAGTGTTCTCCTTACTCAAGCATTAATGTGTTGTATGTGAAATGTGGGGTTTGTGTGTAGCGAAGGAGGTGTTGTCATTCTATTTGGTAATACTTGCACCTATTCCAGGTCTTGTTACCTCCGTGTCACCTACATCAGGTGAAACTTCAATCCGTTGTTTCCTCAATGTACAAATCGTCTTTTTTAGGATTCCCTTTTACTCTGACATCTGGTTACCAGACAGGTTAGTGCGATCTACACCCTTAATACTGCAAATAAGAGCAGTAGCATCAAGTGACGTTATCAAAATGTTTGTATCTCGTGCCTCCTCTGTCCCTGACTCGCTATAGCAAAAGTGTGGATAGACCATTTCTACCTCTACTGTAATGGACGGATTTGAAGGATTAGCGCTTATATGCAATGGCACAAAAAAAAAAAAAAAAACTCTGGTGCTAAATTGAAAACCTTGCACTCGATTTTTATATCCGCCTGCAAAACTTTTGTTGGCCCAACTGGAGTCATTGCTCAGGTTTTATTAAGAAAAGTGAACACAAAAAGGATTTATGTAGGGTGTCCGAATGTGTAGCCGAGCCTCTAATCGTCCACAGTTTTGCTACAAGCTGATACAGTTTTCATTGGGGTTTACCTTACGGCGTCTTGCACAAATGACGCAAACTGCAACTATCAAGCCTTATAGGGTAAAAAACACATGGCACAAACATGGGAATTTGTGGTAAAACTTTGGCCCCCCTTCTGGGTTTGTGCACAAGACGTCTTTTAAATTCCGGGCAAAACCACTAAGTTTTTCAATCATTAGATTGTTCAGGAAACTGCCGTGCCTTTTTTTTTTATAAGTTTTGTCTTGATGGCTGTTTTTTTTTGGGTGGTAACGTTTTCTCTTATTTTTTTTTATTTTTTTTAAGTCCTATTTGGTCACTCCATTGAATAATGAATAGTGATGATCGAGTATACTCGTTACTCAAGATTTCCCGAGCACGCTCGGGTGACCGTTGAGTATTTTGTTAGTGTTCGGAGATTACGTTTTCATCGCTGCAGCTGAAAGATTCACAGCTATTAGCCAGGCTGAGTACATGTGGGGGTTGCTAGGGAATCCCCACATGTACTCAGCCTGGCTAATAGCTGTAAATCGTGCTGCTGCTGCGGTCAAAACTTAAATCTCCAAACACTAACATATACTTGGAGGACACTTGAGCGTGCTCGGGAAATCTCGAGTAACGAGCATACTCGCTCATCACTAATGAAGAAAATGCTAGCTTTTTTTTTTTTTTTTTTTTTTTTTTAAGCAGAAACATTCCAAAATGTGTCTGGGCATCTACTGAGCTTTACCCTTGTTTTGTACTTTAAAATACAAGCGGAAAACGACTGAAGAAAGGACATTTTAATGCTTGGTGGGTTTTTGTTGTGCTTTTTTTTTAGAAACCTAAATTGGTTAACAGATGTGCAAAAACCTAAATATAAGAAAAGCATCATGTTACATAGAAATGCATGTGTGCATTCTTTCTGAATTTTTTCCCGAATGGGTTTTTCAGGTTGTTTTTTATAGTGGAATCCGCCCGATAAAGCCATCGTGTGCACATACCTTCACTCTGTATAAACTGCCTCAATTAGAATTACGCCTTAGGGTGGTTTCAGGCGGGTTTGCAAAAAAATAATTTTTTTGGTATGTTATTTCTGAAAAATACATATGTGTTGCGCATGCATTTGGGGGCTTGTAATGTTCTTGCGTGATCAAGAACAGCTCGTAGTTTGCAAGTTTTGCAACAAGTCCAATGAAGTTTACAGAGTGCTTCACCTGTACTTGCCTTTGATCACCGCACAATACCGCCCTGTAAATGGCACAATGAACCATTGTTTACTGCTGCCACGTATTTGGGATACTTTGATTAATCACAAACCTTTGAACATTATTATTTTTCACCCCCCAAAAATGGTTGAAATGACGGAATATAAAAAATACAAATGTAATACATATAAACTAGCCACAGCCTCTGCACTGCCAATCTCTGGGGTCTTTCTCTGCTCTATGAATTTTTTTTTTTTTTCACCATTTTCTGTCGTTTTTATGTGGTTGTTGTGTTTTTGGTTTTGTTTGCTAAGCGGTGATTGGGATCTTTTTATATATGAGTGGGAGGTACATGATTTATTATTGACAGGAGGATAATAATGTGCTCGGCTACTGAAGCAGGTAGTTAGTTCTGATCATTCATCTAATCATGTACAAGGAGGTTGACGTCATGGTAGAATCAGTGGTGCTGTAGCCTTCTCTGCCTTCTTTAATTCTAGACATTGACTGGCACTATTTTCGTTCAAGCAATGAATTTAAGAATTCTTTTATATTTTGTATATTGTTTGTATGTACCTAGTTAGGTAGACCGCCTCGTTTTATCGTTACTTTCTAAATGTGATCTATGCAATATATCGTTTTACTTGCATTTTTTTTTTCTAATTCTGCGACCAGGACAGGTAAAGTTAAAATTTTTTACGTTTTGAGAGCATTTGCAGTATTGTCACACAGTCCTGCTAATAGCCAGAAGTACAGACGTTTTGTAAAATATTTTGCTGGCTTTTAAGCGTTGAAGAATTTTTTATAATAAGTGAAAAAAATTTGCTAAATCTTCATTGTAAATGATGGTTGACTGCTGATTTTGTCCAGCAGTGTACTGTGCCTGCGTTCTAGACCTTCTTTTAAAATAATTGTTTTTCTGCTCTAATTCTTGTAAAACACCGACAAACCATGCCTGATAATTGGTATTTATTCTCTTATTTTCCTCTTGTTTGTATTAACACAGAAAAATGTATATTTTTTCAGCCAGCTAAAATCTTTGATTTTGTTTTTATCTTGTAAAAGAAAAAAATGTTCAAGGTATATTTGTAAAATTTTTGTACAGAACATACCGAAATATCACTTTTTTCATAGAGTATGGTTTCTTTTGTTTTATAGAATTACAAATACCACTGATAACATGACACTTCATCTTATTTATCTTCTGAAGGAAAATGCTACTTTCAGTAATACAGCTGTACCCTTCTTTCTCATTGCAGCCCCATCATTAAAGTGCATTACTGTAGAAAATGACGGTTATGTTTTCTGCTCATTGTTCTCGGTGCTTTATTGGGTTTGTGTATTCATTTCCAGCAATAGCCGATGTGCTCATTCTGCACGACACCCTATAGTTACATATAGAAACCTAAGCATGCAGGCTTCCAGTGGCCATTATATTCTGACATACGTATGTCTTTTTTCCTTCCTAAAGCAAAAAAAATCCTCTATTCTGGTGGACTATGAAGGCACAGTCAAACCATAGAATGCTGTAGGTGCAATAGCTCAATTATTTTGTGTGGCACTAGGCATTCAGTTTTGTATCTCCTCACTCTGCCTCCTTCCCAAGTTCTGAAGTGAGAACTAGATTTTGTAAAGGTGAAACGACACCATGGGACATCTTGGAGCATCATACAGAGTGGGAAATACAACAGGTGACCATGTGGACCATATCTAGTCAGTTTGCAGTGCCTTATTACCTAAGGTGGTTTCGACAGAATCCATATTGTAAATCTTGTTGAATGTGGAGACCCCAGGTGCAGCCTTGGATACCTGCAGAAAGAAAGCCTGATGCCTGCCTGTCTTCGTGGAATGGGTGGTAATTGACTTTGCACCCACCACAGACCTAACCCATTTGGAAATAGTTGTGTTGGAGGCTGGCAGACCTGTGCCCAGCTCATCAGGAGTTGCAAAAAAAAAAAAAATAAAAAGAGAACGCTGAAGATTTCCATGACAGCTGAGTACACGAATTGCCATAACAAAATCTAAATTATGCATATGACACTTGTGGATGGGAAAGGTGATATGCTAACTGATATGAAAGGCAGAAACTTCAGGAGAAAGGAAGGCATAGATCGAAAGACCACCTAGTCGGATGGGCAGGAAAGTGTAGCTAGCTCAAACTCAGCCAGTGGAGAAGATAGCCACCATAAATGCTACCTTCCAGGAAAAGAGATTTGGGAGAAATATCGCAGAGATTCAAGGGGAATACTAAGGCTATGCGCACACGTTGTGGATCCGCAGCGGACTTGACGCTGCGAATCTGCAGCAGTTTTCCATGCATTGTACAGTACCATGTAAACGTATGGAAAACAAAATCCGCAGTGCACATGCTGCGGTAAAAAACGCGTGGAAATGCAGCGTTTTTTCCCCGCGGCATGTCAATTCTTTGTGCGGTTTACACCTGCTCCTCAATTGGAATCCGCAGTTATAAAACCGCAGGTGGAATCTGCACAAAAACCGTGGCAAATCTGCAGTGCGGTTTACCTGCGGATTTTGCAAAAAAGTGTGGAAAAATACGCACACCAATCCACAACGTGTGCACATAGCCTCAAGGTTCCACAGATTGCTCATAAGTAGAGGCACAGTAGACGTCTTCGCGAAGCCAGATTTTAACCTGATCATCAAAACCAGTGTATGGAAAGGCACAATTATAACCCTATAAGGGAGGCAGAGGTGAAGCCTAAATCCAAACTTTACTGGCGAAAAATAGAGTGGAACAATATAAAGTAAGATTCCCAACTTCAGTGGTGTACCAAAGCAGATTGAAACTTGCTGGCTTTGAACATTGTTTGCATAATGGAGGCAGAATAACCCTTGGACTTCATCAATTCAGCCTTAAGGCCACGTTCACACGTTGAGTATTTGGTCAGTATTTTACCTCCTTATTTGTAAGCCAAAACCAGGAGTGGTTAATAAATGCAGAAGTGGTGACGTGTTTCTAATCTACTTCTCCTCTGATTGTTCCACTCTTGGTTTTGGCTTACAAATACAGAGGTAAAATACTGAATGCTCAACGTATGCACGTGTCCTAATAGTCATGACTTTAAATGTAGTTGAGGTAAGTATGGTGGAATAGCAGAATAATAATAATAATAATCTTTATATAGCGCCAACATATTCTGCAGCGCTTTACAGTTAAAGCAGAACTGGGTAAAGGAGGTTGGGATGAAGGAGGAGTCATGTAAAGTCTGCAACCCGATGAATATGTTTAGCATTATGGACTTGGCAAGCCTAATCAGGGGCTATTAGAGTTCTGGGATGCTTTCCTTTTTGACCAGCTTGAAACACGAGCATAAGCAGAAAAGAATGCTTCCCAAGAGGTGGCCTTCACATTCTGTTTGAGATGGGACTCAAGAAGGTCGACGCCAGGGGTTCCCAAAACAAAGAGCTGATGCCAGATCTTGCGAAGAAGAAACAACTTTTCTGCATCTTATGCTTCTTAACTGAGAAAAATCAATGGCTTAAAACCAGATTCTGGACTTTATTGAGAGTCAGAACAAGAAGCCCTGCTTAGTAAAGTCCAGCAGCTCCCTTCATGTCCGGGGAGCTCATGATGCCATACCCTCCAGTGGTTCAAGTAACATTTGCTATCATGCCATCTGTCTGGACCTGAAGGATGGGACCAATGGGAAAGAGCTGTAAAAGTGTTTCTCAGTTCCAGGATATTGAGAGAGGGTTACTGTAGAGTCTTGGCTCCAAGTGTTGGGAGACTACAACTTCTCAACCAAGTCTGGCATAGGTGGTCACCACCTTCAATTGGATGGAAAAGGATTTGCCGTGAAGCAGAGTGGTGTCTGTGGACTTGCATAGGTAGGAAAAAAAGACTCGAAGGAATCCACAGACTTGTTCTATAGAGACATAATGGCTAAAAGGAGTGGGTGGCAAAAGACTGTCACCCCTTCACCAACAGATTGTCTAGATTGGGGATGACCACCAAGCCTGTGGCGAATCCAATGGGAGGAGGGGGATATGCTGGAAAAGAAAACCTACATGGAGGGAATCCCTAGTGTGACCTGGCAATGGGGGCGTGAAGATACGCTCTGCAGATATCCAGAGAAAAGCAAAACTCTCCTTTTTCCAAAGACGCAGCCATTAATTCAATGCAAAATCTTTGGACCTGCACAAATCTGTTGAGCTTCTTTAAATCCAGGATGGATCTGACTAATCTCAAGGAGTTACAAGGAAGAGCCTGTAAGGCGAGGAGAAAAACTATATTTTAACCCACGTATATTACGGCCTTGGCCCTAGTATCTGCCATACAAACAGGTTAAATCTTCTCTCTGAAATAGAAAAAGCATACCCCCAATGCATCCAAGAGGACAGCTTGAGTGGTCATCGTAGAGCTGAAGGGGTAGACAATTTCACGAAGGCTTTTGGTTTGAGATAAGATTTGTTCTTGATGGCTTGTCACATACACACCCATGAAGGCTGGTCAAAGCAGTAGCAAAACTGGCCTCAATGTCAGTGATAGCCTGAGGATTTGGGGCTAAGGCAGAGGAGGGCACACCCATCAGTGATGTGCAGCATTACTCAAATTCCTAATATTTCACCTTGGGGAAAGAAATTTACAAGTAGTCTTGGAAGCAGTGAACATAAAATCTGGCCTGATCAGATGTCCCCCTCCCCCCCTTACAATTGTAGCATAGGTATATAAATGGAGCCCTAGTTTTATACGAATGCAATGTACATAAAATGTACTATGTGGAAATTTGGCTAAAAATCCATGGCAAAAAGTGTCAAAGCAAAGTAACTGGAAATTTTCTTCAACTTACCGTACCTGGCATTTTGTAAAATCTAATTGCATGTAAACTCCTACAAGCATATGTAATTCTTGGAAACCTCTTCCTCTCAAGGCATAAAATATAATTGTATAGTCATGATCTCAAAATGAAGACCTGTAGTGACTTAACGTAATGGGCCAGTCGTGTCCAAATATGTATACAGTGTCATAGCATCACTATAAAGGCGTAAATATATCTTCAGGACATCTTATAAAGGGAGGACTGATGATGCCTTTAATGTATGTAGATCAAGTTTTTGAGGATACTATAGTCGGCATTTTTAAAATTGAAGCCGCTTTTAGAAATATTTCATTGTATTTTGGCATCTATTAAATTGTATTTGTTTACTTAATTTAAGACAAAAAAATGAGTCCAAGCACAAGAGAAAAAAGTGAAATGCCAAAACTTTAGAATCTTTAACGTTTACTTGTAGGGTAAATCAAACAATGTGTTTTAATACAGTAATAAACTGATACTGAAATAGTTGAAGTTTGGATGTATTGCTACAAAATAAACAGTCATATGCTTAGTCCTGCATCACCTCTTTTTTACAAGTAACAGGTTCCAAGAGCAAAAGCGGAAAAAATCTTAAAATTGTAGCCATAGGTTTGAGGATGAGTGAGAAAAATAAATGAAAATATTCACGAATGCTCTGTTTAAGCATTTTTCATGTAGGCCCAAAAATAGTTCATCCCCAATCATTGTATATTCTAGGGTGCTATTCCCTAATATATGTCCAATAAACAAATTCTATCTAAGTAGAAAGGGGGTTCATAAATGCTATATAAACTTATTTATGGTTCTTTATAGTTTACATATGGAGTAGAGGTCACAAATTAAGAGGGATGGAAGACGTGAATGTTCAATTTCTCCATCGCCACATTGGGGGACACAGACTGTGGGTGTATGCTGCTGCCACTGGGAGGCTGACACTAAATTCATAAATGTTAGCTCCTCTGCAGTATACACCGCCCACAGGCTCCTGATAGAACCAGTTTAAGCTTAGTGTCCGTAGAAGGCACACTGGGGTCTGTCATTCAGACCACATTTTATTTTTATTTTAACCCTTTTTTTGCGCAAGAGAAAGATTGGGGTAAGGGACCCTTTCAAGGGGCCGATCTCCCCCAAACATCAACAGGCGAGCACGGCGAGTGTCGCCTCCCCGTACCCTCTCCTGCGATGTGGGATGCCACAGCCGGACACAGCCCTGTGAAATCCCAGAGGATCGAACCCTTAAGATACACGAGGCCCCCTTGCCATAGCGTGCGGCTGCCCCCCTCTGCACCACCGTTTTAAACAGCGGCTGCATGGAGCTGGACGGTCCCTCTCCACCTCCCAGCAAAGTGTATGGTGGATCGATGGTTCCTGCACCGTCCCCTCCCCTTCCCCCCTGCAGTTCAGCGGTGAGATTTTTATTTGGCAGGGGGTGGGGGGGCTCCCGAGCACATTGGCGGCCGGACTCAACTCATTTAACCACCGGCTTCGGCCTTAGCTAGGCCGGAAAAGCGGCGCCACACCCACACAGTGCACGAGAAGCGCCCTTCTAATCTCTGTGGCCATCTGCTTCCCTAACGCCGCAAAAGGACGCAGGCAACTCCGCTGAGACACGGGCACAGGATCTGGGTAAGTGTTCTGCCACACTACCGCAGGTCCCCCCTTTATATAGCCAACTGAGACAGCCGCACATAAAGTGCTCTGCTAAATTTTTCAGCCGCACACAAAGTGCTCCGCTGATTTTTCAGCCGCAGCATCCCTGCAGCTCCTTTGAAGGTTAACAGGGTTCAACATGTCTCTAGCTAAAACCTCCAAAAAGTCTTCTAAAACAGTGTTTTTCACTTCTTGCACCTCCTGTCAGGTTGCGCTACTAAGCAGGCATACTGCTCCGCTCTGTCATGCTTGTGATCTTAAGGGGACCCCCCACTGTGACCGAGCCCACGGTGACCAGTCCCCCTGAGTGGGCTTTGTCACTTTTGCAATCTATGGCTTCCTTGACTAAAGTGATCGAGTCCCTCCAGGATCCATCCAGGAGCAGGACCACTAATCCGCCTGCCCAAGAAAATTCCCCTACAGCAGGGGAATCATCGGCCTGCAGGGGTCGTTCTCATTCAAGACACAAACAGGCAGCTAGGAAGCGTGTTCATAGCTCGTCCCCCAGGACTTCAGGTGCTTGGTGTCAGTTAGCTCTGCTTCCCGCTCTCCCTCTACAGGCGTCTATAGCGACCATGACTCTGAACGGGAATCTGAGGGACCCCTTGATCTAGAGTCGCCAGGTTATCAGACTACTATAGATAGTCTCATTGAGGCCGCCAACCAGTCACTGCAGGTTGATGAGGGACCTGCAACTTCCCACACGGATAATTCGGTCTCCTTCAAAAGGACCAAGTTCCCTCATAGGGTGTTTGCCAATCACCTGGAGTTGCAGGACAGAGTCCAGCGACATAGGGAGCGTCCGGACAAACGCTTTGCATATCAGAGATCTCTAGAGTCCAGATATCCTTTCTCCCCTGACCTCCGCAGCAATGCACAGAATCCCCTCCAGTGGATCCTCCTGTTTCCTGTTTGTTCTCCAAAACTCTTCTGTCCTTGCCGGATGGATCTTCCATCAAAGATCTCACGGATCGCCTGGTTGACCGCCACGCCCGTTCAGTTTTTGAGGCATCAGGCTCGGCACTTTTTCCTCTTTTGCAGCTACCTGGGTAGCCAAAGCTGTGACTTTTTGGGCAGATTCTCTGCATAAGGCCTTACAGAAGAGTGATCTCCCCTCTGACATAGCGGAACTAGCTAATCAAATTTCTCTGGCTGGTGATTACTTAGTAAACGCTTCCCTGGACGTGGCTAATTGCTCTGTACTTACAGCTTCAAACGCTGTGGTGATTAGAAGGGCACTAAGCCAGAGAAACTGGCGAGCGGACTCTGCATCTAAAAAGTCCCTAACGTCCCTTCCCTATCTCTGTGGCCGCTTATTCGGTGAAAAGCTGGACCAACTGATTTCGGATGCTACAGGAGTGAAAAGTACTTACCTTCCCCAGCAGAGATTTAGACAACCGATCCGCCGACAGCCGCAGGCTCGTTTTCGGTCCTTTTCGTGGCAATTACGGATGGTCCTCTACGGCCAGTTCCCCTGGTTCAGGGCGTCACGCTGTCAGAGACAAAAACCCACAGGCCTCGTACAAGCCCAACCACTCCTGGAGGGGCCGCCTCATGCAGTCTAGATCCAGGGGATCTAGACCCCAAAGATCTTCAACTAAATAACTCGCAATCTCATCCGGACGACACCCGCAGAGTAGGCGGACGCCTTCTCCTGTTTTGTCATATCTGGCTTGCAGTCGTTCACGACAAGTGGGTCAGGGATCTGGTGTCCTCCGGATACAAAATCGAATCCCCCCTCCAACCCGGTTTTTTGCTTCCCGGCTGCCCGAAGCAGGAATGCGTGCTTGGGCATTTTGCCAGGCCATCTCTGTCCCAGAGGATGAAAGGTTCCGAGGCTTTTATTCAAATCTATTCATGGAAGGATGGAACAGTCAGGCCTATCCTGGACCTAAAGCTCTTAAACAGATTTGTCAAAGTCTGACATTTCAGAATGGAGTCCCTCCGTTCCATCATCGCATCGATGAGCAAGGTGAGTTCTTAGCCTCCATCGACATTCGGGATGCGTATCTTCACATCCCAATCTTCCCGCCTCATCAAAGGTTCCTTCGGTTCGCTGTCTGCGGGGAACCGTTTCAGTTCAAGGCCTTACCTTTTGGCCTCGTCACCGTCCCCAGAGTTTTCACAAAGTTCATGGCGGTGGTCATGGCCATCCTTCACACTCGGGGGGTCAAGTCGTGCTCCCCTATCTAGATGACTTGCTGGTCAAAGGCCCATCTTTCCAAGCCTGCGAGGAGTGCATCCACATTTCCTTGGATACTCTTTCTCGGCTGGGCTGGTTGATCAACTTTAAAAAAGTCTCCTGTCCCAGCTCATCGGATCTCCTCCTTGGGTATGACTTTGGACACTTCCTGAGGTTTGGTGCTTCTCCCTCGGGACGAGGTCCTAGCTCTTCAACAGGACGCCAGGAATCTCCGTCAGCCATCTCCATGTTCCATCTGTTTCGGCATGAGGATTCTCGGGAAGATGGTGGCCACAATTCTGTTTTGCGCAACTGCATCTTCGTCCCCGTCAGCACGCACTGTTGGATGCATGGGACGGGAGTCCTTTTTCCCTCGACCAACCGTGTCCTCTTACCCCTTGGGTCAAGCAGGCACTCCAATGGTGGATGCTCCGGACCTTTCTTCTCCAAGGAAAGTCCTTCCTCCCAGTCCATTGGCTGGTAGTTACTACCGATGCCAGCCTCCTCGGCTGGGGAGCTGTTTTTCACGATCACACTGCACAGGGGACTTGGTCTTACTATGAGTCTCGTCTTCCAATCAATATCTTGGAGATCCGTGCGATTTGGCTGTCCCTGAGGTGGTTCCATCATCCCCAACCGTATCCAGTCGGACAATGCCACGGCTGTGGCTTATATAAATCATCAGGGGGCACCCACAGCAGGGCTACAATATGCGTGGTAGGACACATTCTTCGCTGGGCCGAAAACAACCACTCGGTCATGTTGGTCGTTCACATTCCAGGAGTGAAAAATTGGGCTGCAGACTTCCTAAGCCATCAAGGTCTTGCCTCAGGAGAGTGGTCTCGCCATCAGGACATTTTACAACAAATCTGCCTTCGTTGGGGTACTCCGGACGTAGACTTGATGGCTTCCTGGTTCAATGCCAAGGTAGCTCAGTTTGTGGCCCGGTCTCGGGACCCAAGGGCAATCGGGGTGGAGGTGCTGGTCCTTCCTTGGAGTCAGGTTCGTCTTCTTTATCTGTTTCCTCCCCTGCCCTTGCTTCCGAGAGTCATCCGGAAGATCAGAGCGGAGGGTGTACCGGTGATTCTCATCGCTCCGGATTGGCCTCTCCGAGCGTGGAACGCAGAGCTGGTCCAACTCATCGCAGATGTTCCTTGGCGACTACCAGATCATCCGGATCTGCTTTCTCAGGGTCCGACTTACCACTAGAACTCAGGGGGCCTGTGTTTGACAGCTTGGCCGTTGAATCCTGGGTTCTGACTCAAGCAGGTAGTTTCCGCCTTGATCAATGCTCGAAAGTCCGTGTCATTGCGTATCTATCATCGGATCTGGAAAACCTTTGAATGATGCAGAAGTAGAGTTTGCCCTCTGTTGGTTTTCAACATCCCTACCATCTTGGAATTTTTTCAATCCGGTCTGGACTTTAGGCTATCACTGAGCTCCCTTAAGGGGCAGGTCTTGGCCTTATCAGTCCTTTTCCAGCGTAAAATTGCTTCCAAACACCAGGTGATAATGTTCTTTCAGGGAGTCTCCCACGTGGTGACTCCCTATTGAGCACCTCTAGAGGCTTGGGACCTTAATCTGGTCCTAGGCGTCCTGCAGGAATCTCCCTTTGAGCCATTAAGGGACATCTCTCTCCTCTTGGAAGCTGGCTTTTCTTGTCGCTATCACTTCGATCAGACGAGTCTCGGAGTTGGCTGCCCTTTCCTGTTGGACGCCGTTTCTTACATTCCACCGAGAAAAGGTGGTCCTCAGATCATCTCCTACCTTTCTTCCAAAGGTGGTGTCTTCCTTCCACCTCAACGAGGATATCGTACTTCCTTCGTTTTGTCCTGCCCCGGAGCACCGCGTGGAGAAGGCTCTTCACTTCCTGGATCTTGTAAGGGCTCTCAGAAAGTATGTGTCTAGGACAGTACCTTTTCGATAGACGGAAGCTGTTTGTGCTCCCGGTAGGACACCGGAAAGGGCTGGCCGCTTCTAAGTCGACAATCGCCAGATGGATTCAGTCGACTATTCAAGAGGCTTATCGCGTCAGAGGCAAGCCTATCCCAGCGGGCATCAGGGCACACTCCACTCGGTCGGTGGGTGCTTCCTGGGCCATTCAGAAGCAAACGTTGACAGAGCAAGTTTGCAAAGGTGCGACCTTGTCTAACCTGCACACTTTCTCAAAGCATTGTAATGTCCATACTCTGGCATCTGCAATTGCAAGCCTGGATAGGCGTATTCTGCATGCAGCGGTAGCCCACCTTTTGACAGCTGGCGCCGTGAGTTTACACTGTTATGTTGTTATTCCCACCCAGGGACTGCTTTGGGACGTCCCACGGTCCTGTGTCTCCTAATGTGGCGATGGAGAAATAGGGATTTTTGTGTACTCATCGTAAAATCCGTTTATCCGAGCCACTCATTAGGGGACACGGCACCCACCCGTTTTGGCTTGTTGCCTATGAGGAGTGTTATAGTTGTTGACATGTTGTACCTACGGTTACATTTTTTGTTAATCTCCTACTGCTTGGTCACTAAACTGGTTCTATCATGAGCCAGTGGGTGGTGTATACTGCAGAGGAGCTAACCTTTTTTGTATTTACTTAGTGGCAGCCTCCTAGTGGCAGCAGCATCCACCCATGGTCCTGTGTCCCCCAATGAGTGGCTCGGAGAAAAGGATTTTACGGTGAGTACACAAAAATCCCTATTTTCCTACTCTTTACTAGTACGCAACTTGGTGCTGTTTGCATATAATCTTGGCTTTCTATTGGTACAGGTCTAAAGTACAAGACAACCAAAAAGTTTCTGGTTGATATTTTTCTAACTTCTGTCAACCCATTCAAGTTTTTTTTTATGCTTCTTCTAGTTCTAATCACTTCACCAGCCCCACTTACCTCCCGCTATTGATTTGGTCTCTACTGTTGCTTGCCAGGGCATGTGTTCTTTAAGGGATTATCCAGAACAATTTTATTTCTTTGTGCCCAAGATGCGGGTAGTTGCTAACTGTGTCTGATCTGCCTAGCACAGATCTCTGCCAACTTAGTGTGGTCATAGATCTTTCCTTCCAGCAAATCTGCGGCTTCTGGTTATGTCACGCTGACAGAGCAGCCGATTTAGGCTATGTGCACACGTAGGTTGGGGTCACTGCGGGTTCTCTCGCAGCGGATTTGATAAATCTGCGGGGCAAAAACCGCTGAGGTTATCCCTGCAGATTTATCACGTTTTGTCTTGCGGTTTCCGCTGCGGGTTTTACTCCTGCACTGGTTTTACTATTGATGCTGCATATGCAGCACTAATAGTAATGTTAAGAATAAAAAAAAAATGGTTAAACTCACCCTCTGACGTCCCGATCTCCTCGGTGCTGCAGGCGGCGGTCCGGTTCCAAAGATGCTGTGCGAGAAGGACCTTCGTGACGTCACGGTCATGTGACCACGACGTCACCACAGGTCCTGCTCGCATAGCAAACCTGAGACCGGATGGCCGCGTGCAGCGCTGAGAGGTGAGTATATCATTATTTTTTATTTTAATTTTTTTTTTTTTACCACAAATATGGTTCCCAGGGCCTGGAGGAGAGTTTCTTCTCCTCTACCCCGGGTAGCAACCGCACATTATCCGCTTACTTCCCGCATGGTGGGCACAGCCCCATGTGGGAAGTAAGCGGATCAATGCATTTCTATGTGTGCAGAATCGCTGCGATTCTGCACAAAGTGACATGCTGCGGGTTGTAAACCGCTGCGTTAATGCGCGGTTTTTCCCGCAGCATGTGCACAGCGGTTTGCGGTTTCCCATTGGTTTACTGTAAACGCAATGGAAACTGCTGCGGACCCGCAGCATCAAAATCGCTGCGGTTCCGCGGTAAAAACCGCAACGTGTGCACATAGCCTTAGGCTGGCTGCCAATCAGCATGACGTTGGCAATCATGCCCAGCAGAAGAACTGCTCTGTTAACCTGAGGTCAAATGAAGCAGGAAAATTGCAAGCAGGAGCAATTAGTGACTACTCTGACCCGCTGCTGGGCAAAATAGGGTAGGAAGTTGGCATTTACCTGCCTGTCTGTTCTTCACGGCAGGAGGGGAAAACAATTAATTAAAACAATCTTTGATAACACCCTTAAAAGAATTTGGCACAAAACATCAACAAATACCATGAGGCAACAGAAAACCAATTTCAATAAATCGCAAATGGATGGGGCCCAAAGACTCAATATGATTTACTATTGGAAGACCAGCAAGGAATGGGATATACACACATCAGCCATTTCTCAATTTTTTTTAAATTTTTATTTAATAAAGTAAAAACATTATTGGGAAATCTAACCATGATTTTTTTCCCCTAAAATTCACCAATAAATACACTGTAACAGCGTGTCCCTCTCCCGGTCTGCCATGTAATCAGGCTAGAGTTGACCAGTAGGGGGGAGCCCTCCCCCATGGAGGGGTGGATCGCAGGACACAGAACAATACTCATGTGTTGGCAGATTCAATTGTGTGGTGACTTTCGAACGGCTGGGATTTTAGGCTGAGGTGACCTTGTGTATTGTTGGAAGCTGTCACGTGGGACTGTGTTGTACCCCTCATCTGCTGGATCTATTGAATTCACTCAAGGACTATTGCTACTTCCCTGGGGTCTGATTGCCGGGTGGCGCCCCCAGATCTACTCCCTTTCTGTGGACGCTGCAGAATTACTTTCATTTGCGTTGTCCCAGTTCCAATAAATCTTGTTGGGATTGTTTGTCGGCCTGGTGTCTCTTTCTGCTCTGTCACATACACTGCTCAAAAAAAAAATAAAGGGAACACTAAAATCCCACATCCTAGATATCACTGAATTAAATATTCCAGTTTTAAATCTTTATTCATTACATAGTTTAATGTGTTGAGAACAATAAAACCTAAAAATGATCAATGTAAATAACAACTAATATCCCACAGCGGTCTAGAGTTGGAATGATGCTCAAAGTGGAAAATGAAGTTACAGGCTTATCCAACTTCAGTGGAAATGCCTCAAGACAAGGAAATGATGCTCATTAGTGTGTGTGTGGCCTCCACGTACCTGTTTGATCTCCCTACAATGCTTGGGCATGCTCCTGATGAGGTGGCAGATGGTTTCCTGAGGGATCTCTTCCCAGACCTGGACTAAGGCTATGTGCCCACATTGCGGATTTCTCCATCGCCACATTGGGGGACAAAGGACCGTGGGTGTATACTGCTGCCACTAGGAGGCTGACACTAAGTAAATACAAAAAGGGTTAGCTCCTCCTCTGCAGTATACACCACCCACTGGCTCTGGATAATACCAGTTCTTGCTTAGTGTTCGTAGGAGGCACACTGTTTTTAACTTTGCGCAAGAGGATGATGGGGCGACGGACCCTTTTAAGGGGGCCGATCTCCCCCAAGACATCAACAGGCAAGCACGGCAAGTTTACTCCCCGTACCCTCTCCTGTGACGTGGGATGTACGGCCGAGAACTAGCCCTGTGAAATCCTAGTGGAGCGAATCCTTAGGTTACACAGAGGTCACCTTCCATATGCACAGTCCAGCCGCCCTCCCTCTAAACCACCACTGAAGAACAGCGGTGCTGCATGGAGTTCTCCAGTCCCTCTCCACCTGCTCATCAAGAGGGCTGCGGATTGAGGGTTACTGCATCTCCCCCATACCTCACCTGAAGAGGAGCATCAGCGGCGAGTCTGGCAGGGGGGTGGGGGTTTGTGAGCGCACTGCGGGCTCGGCTGCATCTTGCGACCGACCACCGCTAATTTAGTACCCGGGTTCGACCCCAGCTAGGCCGCGTCTACGCCCACAGCACGCGTCACGCGCTAGGGCCCTCCCACCGGTGTGCGCTCCACATACTCCCGGCGGCCATCTTTGATACGAGGAGCGCCAGCTGCACCTCCCCGTCAGCGCTGCGACAGGACCTGGGTAGGTGCACTGCACACTGACACAAGTGCCCCAAATCAGCCCTGCACGGAGGTTAACAGTACAACATGTCTGCCTAAACCCTCCAAAAAATCTGCAAAAACACATACGGTGTTCTTCACTTCTTGCACCTGTCGGGTTGTGCTACCAAGCGGGCATACTGCTCAGTTCTGTAATGCTTGTGACCCTAAAGGAGCCCCCCCTGCCGCAAACGAACCCGCGGTGACCAGTCCGAGTGGGCTTTGTCTCTTTCGCAAACTATGGCTTCTTTGACTAAAGCTATCGAGTCCCTCCAGGATCCATCCAGGAGCAGGACCACTAATCCGCCTATTCAGGAAACTACCCTATGGCTGTGGAATCTTCAGCCTGCAGGGGCCGCTCTCATTCTAAGCACAAGCGGCCATCTAGGAAGCGCTTCTGTAGCTCGTCCCCCAGGCTCTCTGCTGCCTCGGCATCCGCTAGCTCCGCTTCCCGCTCTCCAGGCACCTCTTCCGACCAGGACTCTGAACCTGAGTCTGATGGGCCTCTTGATCTGGAGTCGCCAGATTATCAGTGTACTATAGATCATCTCATTGAGGCCGTCAACCAGTCCCTTCAGGTTGATGAGGAACCGGCGACCTCCAGTACGGATAATTCGGTGTCTTTCAAAAGAACCAAACGTACTCATTGGGTGTTTGCCAATCACCCGGAGTTCCAGGACATAGTCCAGCGACATAGGGAGCGTCCAGACAAACGTTTTGCAGGCCAGAGGTCTCTGGAGTCCAAATATCCTTTTTCTCCCGATCTCCGCAAACAATGGCCAGAATCCCCACCTGTGGATCCTCCTGTTTTACGTTTGTCCTCTAAAACTCTTCTATCCGTGCCGGATGGATCTTCTATCAAAGATCCCACAGATCGCCTAGTGGACAGTCTCGCCCGTTCAGCCTTTGAGGCTTCAGGCTCGGCACTCTTTCCCTCCCTCGCTGCTGCCTGGGTAGCCAAAGCGTGACTTGTTGGGCAGACTCTCTGCATAAGGCATTACAGAACAGTGATCTTCCTTTTGACATAGCGGAGCTAGCAAATCAAATTTAATTGGCTGGCGATTACTTAGTAAACGCTTCCTTGGACACGGCGAACTGCTCTGCCCTTACGGCTTCAAACGATGTGGCGATTAGGAGCGCTATGCTTGAGGAACTGGCAAGCGGACTCCGCATCTAAAAAGTCCCTCACGTCCCTGCCATATCTCAGTAGCCGACTATTTGGAGAAAAGTTGGACAAGCTGATTTCAGACGCTACAGGGGGAAGAAGTACTTCCCTTGCCCAGCAGAGATCCAGACAACCATTCCGGCAACAGCCGTGGGCTCGTTTTTGGCCCTTTCATTGAAATTACGCATGGCATTCCTCGGCCAGTTCCCTCTGTTCGGGGCGCCGTTCCGGCAGACACAAAAGCCCTCAGGCCTCGTGCAGGCCCAACCATTCCTTGAGGGGCCGCACCACGCAGTCTAGGTCCACGGGATCCAGACCCCAACCATCTTCTAAATAACTCGCAACCTCTTCCGGATGACACCAGCAAAGTAGCCGGATGCCTTCTCTTGTTTCGTCATGCCTGGCTCGCAGTCATTCACGACGAGTGGGTCAGCGATCTGGTGTCCTCCCGTTACAAAATCAATTTTTCCTCCCCCCTCCAACCTTGTTTTTCGCTTCTCGCCCTCCCGAAGCGGGAACGCGTGCTCGGGCTTTGTGCCAGGCCATTGAGTCGCTCCGCCAAGACGGAGTTATTGTCCCTAAACAAGTAAGAAACCCAGCACTCAACTTTGTTATGGTGAGATGAAAACTGGTAGTTTATTGTATCCCAAGCAAGACGTTTCGGTGCACTCGTGGTAATGGACAAAGTCCAATATACCACAGAAATTCATCGCCAATTGAATGACATCTCTGTCTATGACAGACTTGCTAGTGACCCCACCTTGGAGATTAGGGGTAAAATAGACGTCGTGATATCCAAATACACTGATCTAGGGATTATAGACACAAAGACTAGTGAGTTCCTCAGAAAACACAATCCGATTACACCAGTGTTTTATACACTGCCAAAAATTCACAAGGACTTGTCTAATCCACCGGGCAGACCCATTGTCGCTTCCACCGACTCCATCCTCTCTCCCCTCTCAATATACCTTGAAAAGATCCTGACTCCCATCACTCAGACATCACCCTCCTTTATTCTGGACACAGGGGATTTCCTAAAGCATATTAGGGAGCTACAGAGGGTACCCGCTGATACTATTTTGGTCACATTAGACGTCAAGGACCTATACACATCTATTCCCCATCTCAACGGGATTAACGCAGTGCACCATGCTCTTACCAATGCAGGTTTCACCACTAACCAGATCGACCTATGTGTGGAATTATTAACCATTGTTCTGTATAACAATTTTTTCCTTTTTCAGGATACTTTTTATCTACAGAAGAGGTTCACCGCTATGGGCTCCAATGTGGCACCCCCGTATGCTAATCTATACATGACGGAATTTGAGACTTCAATCATCTATAAGTAAAGAAGCTGCGGAGACACCATCACGTGTTTCTCGACGCAAGCAGTGAATAGCCAGGCCTTTCCCCGGGAAGGAACAACCACGGGAAGGGCAGCATCCTATGAAGGAAAGCCACCTATGCCAAGCATGGTATCCATCCACAGACAGCTGTTTCGGGGTTTTTGCCGCTCATCAGTGTGGAGTAGGAATCTGGCTATTAGGAGCAGTGCCTAGTAAAAAGGCTATAAAGGCACAGATGATTGGCCTCGGGGAGACCAAAACATCCAACACCGCGGAGACACCATCACGTGTTTCTCAACGCAGTGATTCCAGAACACTGCCCCGAAACAGCTGTCTGTGGATGGATACCATGCTTGGCATAGGTGGCTTTCCTTCATAGGATGCTGCCCTTCCCGTGGTTGTTCCTTCCCGGGGAAAGGCCTGGCTATTCACTGCTTGCGTCGAGAAACACGTGATGGTGTCTCCGCAGCTTCTTTACTTGCATCTGCATATTTCCCATAAGGGATGGGGGCAGTGTTCTGGAATCACTGCGTTGAGAAACACGTGATGGTGTCTCCGCGGTGTTGGATGTTTTGGTCTCCCCGAGGCCAATCATCTGTGCCTTTCAATCATCTATAGACATCCCCTATTCCAAAATGTTTCCTTGTGGAAACGCTTCATAGATGGTATCTTCTGCATTTGGGGTGGCACATTGGAGTCCCTGCAGGAATTCTTCCAATTCCTTAACGGAGCCTGGCCAGGTATAAAATTCACGATCAGTCATGATCTCAATTCAATTAATTTTTTGGACACCATGGTACTCAAAGACCAAGCCGGCTTCTTGACTACAGACCTTTTTTCCAAGCCAACAGACAGAAACAGTCTGTTACATTATCAGAGCTTTCATCCACCATCCACCAAACGGTCCATACCGATATCACAATTCCAACGGGTGAAGCGTATAGTACCAGATAGTACCTTATGTGATAAACGACTCCAGATCATGACCGCTAAATTTTTAGAAAGGGGTTACCCATCCAGGGTTCTGGCACAGTCCCGGGACCCTCCACCTAGGCCCCCCACCAGAGACCAAGGTAAACGAATACCCTTTGTGCACTCATACCACCCCTTCTCTTTTATCCTCCATAAGGCCATTAGGCGACATTGGCATCTCCTGTCCACTGCCCACCCGGAGATACCTGAGATTAGGTCACCCTTTTTACCGTGTCTCAGAAGGCCACCCAATTTAAGAGATAATTTGGTTAAAGCCGACATCGGGTCAGCAATTCAGCGGAAACAATTGTTTTTATCACGCCCTAAGAATGGCACATTTCCATGCCTCCATTGTGCTCAGTGCCACAATGTACTTAAAGGTAACACTTTCCAACATCCTAGATCTGGCAAGACTTTCAGGATTAATCAATTTTTTACGTGTGAGTCCTCTTATGTGGTGTATTTGATCAAATGCCCATGTGGGTTGTTATACGTGGGTGAGACCACACAACCAGTAAGAGACAGGATTTCGAAACATAAATCCACTATTCGATGTAAGAACTTATTATTGCCAATACCACACCACTTTCATTCATTAGGCCACTCAGTCTCCCAATTGCGATACCAGGTCATTGATAGTGCACCACCCCCGAGGAGGGGTGGTGATAGAGTCGCTTCACTTCACAGGAAAGAGGCATTCTGGATCCACACATTGGAGACACTGGCCCCCAAAGGCCTCAATCGCGACTATGAGCTTACGGTGTTTGTCTGATATCTATTGCCATGTATGGTTACTAATTTGTTTTTCTCTGTCTTTTAGAGTCGTCGGTATTGATTTTTTGGCACCACGGATTACGAGCACCATCTTATCCACCTACTATCACTGTGCTCCGGATTCACCACGTCCACTCCCATTGTCCTCTTTTCCTTTCTTTTTCAGCTGGTCCCCTTATTGTCTAATACTCATATCGCATTATATAATATTATTTTACTCTATTGTTACTATTTCTCCTTAGGGATCACGTACTCCCTCCTCTTTTCATGTATTTCTACTTTACATATGGTCTGAGTTTCCATTCTTCTAAGGGTCTACATATTTAGGCTTCCTTTTTCATGCCCCTGCGTCCATGTTACCTACGTGTTCTGCCTACATCTTTTCTGTATAGATACACTTTTGTTGCTATAGCATATATACCAATTCTTTTTACTGCTAGGCATTTTACCCCATTATGGTATATAACATTTTACATTTGGCTTGGTTCTCGCATACCAGCGCTTCTATTAGCGCTTTAATACAGCGCAGCACACAGTAGGTACATGTATTTCTATATGCCTCCTTCAATATGGCGATCATCAGACTTCCTCTGCCCCTTGACGCCCCACTTCCGGTGCGTCATATCCGGCACATTAGCGCTCTTACACAGTACATCCTGCCTCACCAAACATGGCGACAGGACTCCTTCCATATGGGTCAGGTGCCCCACTTCCGGTATGACTCATCCGGAATCGCCGCACACCATCTCCTCAGTATGCACAGTGCTTCTATGCACTGCTTCCTACAGCGCGTCACTTCCGGCCCCTCCTCGTGGCTGGGACGCGCCGCAGCACAGATGACACTTGTACTAGCAGCTGATTTCCCGCCCACAGGTATTTATATGGCCCCCCTTCTCTTGCTTCCCCCACTCACACAGCGGTGGATACCGCGGAACTGGCCATCTGTATAGGTAATCTGTTTTGTGACATCTTTTCTCTATCCTTGTTGGATTCTATACCTAGTAGCTGTTCTCTAGACATTTGTCTTATCTCACCTTAGGCTGCATCAGGATACTATTTCTCCTCTTCAGGAACTAGCGCTGTACCCAGGATTCTATCAGTAGGCTCTCATTTACCTCCACTATTCACTACACCACCGTAGCATAGCAGATTTGCCACTATATTTTTTCTATTTTAGAGGCAGCGTTTATAGCCATTTACACTCATCTTCTATCCCAGTATTTGGTACGTACCCCCCTCTCTTTTCTCTCCTTTTATCTTATATTCTACCTCTCTCTCACTTATCGTGCCACGATGTGTATATTACTCTCCATTCTCAGATGCGCACCATAGTCAATATTTTTTGCCATACACATGTACGGTTGTCCATGTGTGTGTTATGTATATACTTTATTTTGCTTTCTTAGTTATGTTGATATTATCCCTATTATATGAATTGTTTTGGTATATGTAATTTTCAGTTACTGACGAAGGTCTTTTGTGTGACCGAAACGTCTTGCTTGGGATACAATAAACTACCAGTTTTCATCTCACCATAACAAAGTTGAGTGCTGGGTTTCTTACTTGTTTAATTTCACGGTTTGGGAACCTACCCATGCACCTTCATAGGTTGTGCACACGTTGATTTATCATTGGAGTTATTGTCCCTGTCCCAGAGGACGAGAGGTTCCACGGTTTTTATTCAAATCTGTTTATGGTCCCCAAAAGGGTTGGAACAGTCAAGGCCCATCCTGGACCTAAAGCTCTTGAACAGATTTGTCAAAGTCTGTCATTTCAGGATGGAATCCCTCCGTTCCGTCATTGCGTCGATGGAACAAGGCGAATTCTTAGCATCCATCGACATCCGGGATGCGTACCTCCACATCCCAATCTTCCCACCTCACCAAAGGTTGCTTTGCTTCACCGTCGGAGGAACATTTTCAGTTTACGGCCTTGCCCTTTGGCCTCGCCACCGCCCCCAGAGTTTTCACAAAGGTCAAGGCAGCGGACATGGCCATTCTGCATTCTCGGGGTCTAGTCGTGCTTCTCTACCATGACTTACTGGTCAAGGGCCCATCTTTCCAAGCCTGCGAAGAGTGCGTCCACGTTTCCTTAGATACGTTTTCTCGGCTGGGCTGGTTGATCAATTTCAAAAAGTCATCTCCTGTTCCGTTCAACAGATCTCCTTCCTGGGCATGACTCTGGACACATGCCTAGGGTTGGTGCTACTTCCTCGGGACAAGGTCCTGGCTCTTCAATAGGGGGTCTGGAAGCTTCTCCAGCCATCCCTGTTCCATCCATTTTGGCATGAGGATTCTTGAGAAGATGGTGGCCGCACTTGAGGCGATTCCATTTGCGCAACTACACCTCCATCCCCTCCAGCACGCTCTGCTGGACGTATGGGACGGGAGTCCATTTTCTCTCGATCAACTGTGTCCTCTCCTCGGGTCAAGCAGATACTCCAATGGTGGATACTCCGAACCTCTCTTCTCCAAGTGAGGTCCTTCCTCCCAGTCCATTGGCAGATAGTCACTACCGATGCCAGCCTCCTTGGCTTGGGAGCTGTCTTTCGCCATCACACTGCGCAGGGAACCTGGACTCATCACGAATCTCGCCTTCCACTCAATATCTTGGAGATACGTGCGATTTGGCTGTCCCTAAAGCGGTTCCATCATCTCCTAGCAGGCCGCCCCATCCGTATCCAGTCAAACAATGCCTGAAAACAACCACTCTGTCATATCGGCCGGTCACATTCCAGGAGTGGAGAATTGGGCCGCGGCCTTCCTCAGCCGGCAAGGTCTTGCCTCAGTATAGTGGTCTCTCCATCAGGACATATTCCAACAAATCTGCCTTCGTTGGGGGTACTCCGGACGTAGACTTGATGGCTTCCTGGTTCAATGCCAAGGTACCTCAGTTTGTAGCACGGTCTCGGGACCCGAGAGCAATCAGGGCGGACGCGCTGGTCCTTCCTTGGAGTCCGTTTCGCTTTCCTTACCTGTTTTCCCCCTGCTTCCCAGAGTCATCAGGAAGATCAGGGCGGAGGGTGTCCCGGTGATTCTCATCGCCCCGGATTGGCCTTGCCAGGCGTAGTATGCAGAGCTTGTCCAACTCATCGCAGACGTTCCTTGGTGCCTACCAGATCGTCTGGATCTACTTTCTCAGAGCCCGATCTACCACCAGAACTCAGGGGCCCTGCATTTGACGGCTTGGCCGTTGAAGCCTGGGCTCTGACTCAAGCAGGTTTTCCCCGTTAGGTAGTTTCCACTTTGATCAATGCCCGAGAGCCGGTATCATCGCGCATCTATCATAGGTCCTGGAAGATCTTCTTTGAATGGTGCAGAAGCAGAGGTCGTCCTGTTGGTTTTCAACATCCCTACCATCCTGGATTTCCTCCAATCCGGTATGGACTTGGGGCTTTCGCTGAGTTCCCTTAAAGGGCAGGTCTCGGCCTTATCAGTCCTTTTTCATCGAAAAATTGCATCCAAACCCCAGGTCAGAATGTCCTTTCAGGGAGTCTCTCACGTGGTGTCCCCCTACTAAGCACCTCTAGAGGCTTAATCTGGTCCTAGGTGTCCTGCAGGAATCTTCCTTCGAGCCGTTGCAGTATATCTCTCTACCTCTTTCATGGAAGGTGGCTTTTCTCGTCGCAAATACCTCAATCAGACGAGTCTCAGAGTTGGCTGCCCTTTCCTGTCAGACGCCGTTCCTTCCATTCCACCGAGACAAGGTGGTCCCCAGACCGTCCCCTACCTTCCTCCCAAAGGTGGTGTTTTCCTTCCACCTCAACGAGGATATTGTACTTCCGTCATTTTGTCCTGCTCCAACGCACCACGTGGAGAAGGCTCTTCACTCCCTGGATCTTGTGAGAGCTCTCAGGAAGTATGTGTCTAGGACAGCACCTTTTCAACAGACTGAAGCAGGGACTGGCCACTTCTAAGTCAACAATCGCCAGATGGATTCGGTCAACTATTCAATAGGCTTACCACGTCAGAGGCAAGCCTATCCCTGTGGGCCTCCGGGCACACTCCACTCGGTCGGTGGGTGTTTTCTGGGCCATTCGGAATCAAGCATCTGCAGAGCAAATTTGCAAAGCCACGACCTGGTCTAGCCTGCACACCTTCTCAAAGCATTACAATGTACATACTCAGGCATCTTCAGATGCAAGCCTGGGTAGGCGTATTCTGCAGGCAGTGGTAGCGCACCTGTAAACAGCAGGTGCCATAAGTTTACACTGTTGGGTTATTTTCCACCCAGGGACTGCTTTTGGACGTCCCACGGTCCTGTGTCCCCCAATGTGGCAATGGAGAAATAGGGATTTTTGTGTACTCACCATAAAATCCTTTTCTCCGAGCCACTGCTTGTGGGACACAGCACCCACCAGTTTTGGCTTGTTGCCTATAATGAGTGTTTTAGTCTGACATGTTGTTCCTACGGTTAAATTTTGTTAATCTACTGCTTTGCTACCGAACTGGTATTATCCGGAGCGAGTGGGCGGTGTATACTGCAGAGGAGGAGTTAACCCTTTTTTGTATTTACTTAGTGTCAGCCTCCTAGTGGCAGCAGCATACACCCACGGGCCTGTGTCCCCCACTGGCTGACTCGGGGAGAAGGATTTTAAGGTGAGTACACAAAAATCCGTATTTTTCAGCACCAGTTTTTGCAAAAACTGCAGGTAAAACGCACTGTGTTTTACCTGCGGATTTCAATTGAGGAGCAGGTGTAAACTGCTGCGGAATTCGCACAAAGAATTGACATGCTGTGGAAAATAACGCAGCATTTGCTCGCTGTATTTTCCACATAATGTGCACTGTGGATTTGGTTTTCCATAGGTTTACATGGTACTGTAAACTGCATGGAAAACAGCTGTGAATCCGCAACGTACGCACATAGCCTAAAGCATCCGCCAACTCCTGGACAGTCTGGCGCAACATGACATTGGTGGATGGTGCAAGACATGAGGTCCCAGATGTGTTCAATCGGATTCAGGTCTGGAGAACGGGCGGGCCAGTCCATAGCTTCATTGCCTTCATCTTGCAACTGCTGACACACTCCAGCCACATGTGGTCTGGCATTGTCCTGCAATAGGAGAAACCCAGGGCCAACCGCACCAGCATATGGTCTCACAAGGGGTCTGAGAATTTCATCTCGGTACCTAATGGCAGTCAGGCTACCTCTGGCGACTACATGGAGGGCTGTGCAGCCCTACAAAGAAATGCCACCCTACAAAGAGATGCCACCCTACACTATTACTGACCCACTGCCAAACCAGTCATGCTGAAGGATGTTGCAGGCAGCAGATTGCTCTCCACGGCGTCTCCAGACTCTGTCACATGTGCTCAGTGTGAACCTGCTTTCATCTGTGAAGAGCACAGGGAGCCAGTGGATAATTTGCCAATCCTGGTCTTCTGTGGCAAATGCCAAGCGTCCTGTCGGTGTTGGCCTGGGAGCACAACCCCCATCTGTAGATGTTGGGCACTCAGACCATCCTCATGGAGTCAGTTTCTAACAGTTTGTGGAGACACATGCACATTTGTGGCCTGCTGGAGGTCATTTTTGCAGGGCTCTGGCAGTGCTCCTCCTTGCACAAAGGCTGAGGTTGCCCTCCTACGTCCCCCTCCACGTCTCCTGGCCTGTCTCTTGGTAGCGCCTCCATCCTCTGGACACTGCTGACAGACAGCAAACCTTCTTGTCACAGCTCGCATTGATGTGCCTTCCTGGATGAGCTGCACTACCTGAGCCACTTGTGTGGGTTGTAGAATCCGTCTTATGCTACCAAGAGTGTGAAAGCAAAACCAACATTCAAAAGTCACCAAAACATCATCAGAAAGCATTGGTACTGATGTGGCCTGTGGTCCCCACCTGCAGAACCACGCCTTTCTTAAGGGTGTCTTGATAATTGCCAATTTCCATCTGTTGTCTATTCCATTTGCACAACAGCATGTGAAATTGATTGTCAATCAGTGTTGCTTTCTAAGTGGACAGTTTGATTTCACAGAAGATTGATTTACTTGGGAGTTATATTCTGTTGTTTAAGTGTTCCCTTTATTTTTTTGAGCAGTGTATTTTGACTGATTAGAGAGGAATCTGCCCATAGTTGTTGGCATCCTGACCAGAGAATGGCAGATAGGTTGTTGTCACACTTGCGAGTGCAATGTGAGAAATTCACGCTAGCCGCTCGCATCAATACCTGGCATTCGGGATCAGAGCGTTCAGCTGCATAGAAATACATGCAGCCACACGCTCCGGTCGGAGTGCCGGGAATTGATGTGCGAGTTTCTCGCATTGCCCTCCCAAGTGTGACACCAACCATAGTATTAGTATAGTTTGGTTAAATTAGTGTAATGTGTGAAAGTAAACCGTACCCAGCCAGTGGCTTAGGTAAAGCACGCCTGACCAATTCCCATCTCCCATTGTTTTTGTACATTTGTAATTGTGTATTTTTTCATGAACTTTTTTTTCTTGTTCAGACTAGTCACTATTTTTCAGACATAAAAAAACTTTTTCCACTAAATAATTTGATCAAATTGCCATTTTTTTTCCCAAAAATATTTTATGGTTTCACATACTTCTTTTGCATTGGTGGCCTAACACCTTGTATTACTTGTACTGTCCATGCTTATATGGTGGAAGCAAAGCTGAACTTTGGGATTCTGAACCACACAGCAAAACCTGCACTTTACTGCAAGGAGATCAGGTTTTAGTTTCAGAAAATAAAGTAGCAATGTGTGAACATAGCCTAATAGTATTTTCTCCAACACTTTTTGATATATAGGTCCATTCCCATTATACCTACTCTCTCCATATAAGTAATCATTGATGAAACTTTATGGCAATAAAAACAAAGGAATTTTGTGCCTGGACCAAATTTTAAACTAAAAATGTTACAAAACTACAATCAAAGTTTAGCTCATAAATAGAAACTCCATTAAGTCCCCATTTAATCAAGTTTATTTTCCCCATGATCTTGGCTCAGTTTCTCTCAGGTGGTAGTGGCGTTAAGGTCTGCTTTTCCGCTTGTCCTCAAAAAGACTCCTCAACATATAGACTTGGCTGACGCAAACCACAACCATCACTACTAAGTTCACCATGGACCAGAAGTTCACTCTGTCGTAGTTACTCTCCTGGATATTACGATCTCTTGCTTCAAAGGCTTTCAGCAGAGTCTGGATCTGGAGGCTTTTTCCTAATCTGGCTTTGACACTGTTGATAGTTTCCTGAAAAGAAAAAATGAAAATATCTCATATTTAAATGACTAGACTCAACATTATGGCCAATTCACATAACTATTGTTGAATTTTCTGCTCTGTACACCAACTAATCCCCAGCCAGCTTCACAGGCAGATACAGGGGGTGATATTTCAGGTCATGGAATTAGCAATTGCTCCCATATAATAGTGTATATATTGGCTAGGATGGTTACTGGTTTATCTGACAAAACAGATCTGGCTTTGGTAATAAAATTTTGCAACTGGATACAGACTGTCTAGAACCACTTGTTTCATCTATTTACAAGGGGGGAGCTGCTTAGGATCACAATTGTATGCGGATGAGATTTCTATAGGACACCAGGCACACAGACATAATGACATCTGTATTTAGGATCCGTGTCATCCATAATGACAGGCATGAGGGGGGTGGTCATCAGCAGACCCCTGGCTGTCATGGCAACCCATTGGCGCCTAACGATTATGGGTGTTCCAATAGGAGCATGGAATGGAGCACCCCCATGCTGGCTCGTCACGTGTTAAATGCCACTGTCAGATCGATTAAATCAGCCATCATGTGCGAGGAAATACGCAGGCTCGGCCTGCTAACCCACATCAAAGTCAAGGACATGACTTGACGTACATGTATGTCAAAACTGCAGGATTATGAAGCTAGGACATGGCTGTAATACAGATTACATTGCCACTTTTTTTTTTTTAATAAATCCGCTTTGTGGTTCTTATTTAATCATTTTACATTTTCAAAACACTTATACTTGTGTGCTCAGGGGCCGGACTGTGCTCTGGGTCTTCTCCTCCCAGTCTATGATACCCCGGCCTCTCCGGTCTGTCAATGGCCGGCCTCCATTGTTTGAAATCTCAGAAGAGACCTGTCATACAAAGATCGGAGGCAGCAGAGGAATTGGGGAATCCCAGACTGGGACAAGAGCTAATTAATAGAAAACTTCAAGCAGTGATCAGAGAAGAACAAAGCTGATTTTATTCAAAGTTATGTAATCAGTATAACAGCTTCACAAGTCATGTCTTTACTAAAGTAAGCCTTGTGCCGGCAGGTTCTCCATGTATAAGGCCACATGGCGCAGTTGTGATGTGTGCAGTTCACTTTCATACCATAAATATACATGTATCGAGGGTAGGACCCCCAGTCCCGATGCACTGCATGGACTCAGCATTAGGCTACTTTCACACTTGCGTTGTGTGACGTATGTCGCAATGCGTCATTTTGGGGGGAAAAAAACGCATCCTGCAAAGTTGCCCGCAGGATGAGTTTTTTCTCCATAGACTAGCATTAGCGACATATGGCCACACGTCGTATCCGTCGTGCGACGGATGCGTCGTGTTTTGACGGACCCTCGGCACAAAAAAAGTTACATGTAACTTTTTTTGTGCGTCGAGTCTGCCATTTTCAACCACGCATGCGTGGCCGAAACTCCACCCCCCTCCTCCCCGGACCTTACAATGGGGCAGCGGATGCATTGAAAAACTGCATTCGCTGCCCCTGTTGTGCATTTCTTTCACAACGTGCGTCGTGCCGACGGCCCCGTATTGACGCAAGTGTGAAAGTAGCCTTACCGAGGTGTTACCGATGAGCCCTCATGCTCATTCACCAAACTGGTAGGCCAGATCTTCAGGTGTACATAGCGGCCAGGCCTAGGGACCCTAAAGCTATGTGCACACGTTCAGGATTTCTTGCAGAAATTTCCTGAGCAAAACCGGACATTTTCTGCAAGAAATCCACATACGTTTTTCTCGCGTTTTTGGTGCGGGTTTTTTTTTGCAGATTTTTCCGGAGGTTCCTAATGCAATAATATAGTGTGAAATCAGCAAAATTAATGAACACGCGGAAAAAAAAAGCATCATGTGCACAAAAGATGTGGAATGCATACTTAATGATAGGATGCATAATGTATGCGTTTTTTTTCTGCATTTTTATAGCGGAAAAAAAAACACAAAAAATCTGCAACGTGTCCACACAGCCTAAAAGCTAAGCATGCACGGTTTTGCAAAAACTGCACACTGTCAACTGCTCCACAACGGCACCACTTAGCTGCATGGACAGGACTGATCCACCTCAGGACAAACTGGTTTACATGCAGATCATTCTTCTCTGTAATCTTTCCCAACCGTTCAAATGTATCAGTTGTGTTTTATTACCGAGAATTCTTGATAAGACACAAACACTCACAAATATGGAAGCTCCATCCATTTCATTGTATTCTACCCTCTGCTTTGTCCCATGATGGGTTCATGTGTATCACATTTTTTCCCCCACTACATCAAATGTTCTTCCAAAGTTCTGCCACTTCTTATACTTGTATTGCGCCATCATAATCTGCGGCACTGTACAGACATCATTGTCCCCGTCGGGGCGTAGTCTAAGTTTGTCTTTTGAGTATTGCCCTAATTGAAAAATAATTTAATTTCATTTTTGCTTTAGGGGCAGTAGGGTGACACAATGTTATTCAGTTGAATGGAGTTACAGGTTCATACATTTTCTTATCACGGATACATTGTTGGGGGAGTCACTACTACTGCACTGACCACTCGCAAAAGTTTATCACATCTTACTTTTTTAGGGGGAGCAGTACGAGTTTGCACATTGTGATCATGGTAATGTGACAAAAGGTGAACGCCACCATCACGCCACTGAATTAAACTAAAAGCAAACTGTACCCAGAAGTTTTCAGATATTTGGATACAGCAAGTAAAAAAAAAATTAGATTTGAAGCCTAAAACTCTTGCACAATATCCAGCAATGCAAAGGTCACTGCAGATAACAGGTTCCCTTTCCTTACGTGTAACTTCTACAACAAAAGCCGGTCTGTAATTCTTCATATTGGCGGTGACGCCCAGTTGTATTTGCCTTCTACGTTTAAATAGCAGCTTCAATTATCACAAAAACTAAACATGACATTAGTGCCGGATGTAGCAGCAGTGAAGGCAATGTAATTATCCGTGATTAGGAGCATTACAGATGGCAAATATGTACAGATATGTCCGCTTGTTCGTGTGCACTGGAGCTTTCCATTCTGGACTCTGGCCACCTTCCCTAAGGCTACATTCCCACAATGAGCTTTTGGGGAGTTTTTCCATGTTGCAGATTTTCTGCTCCCATTAAGTAAAATAGGTTAATTTGCATTTTTTTTTAATACTCACCAAAAACTCATCGTGGGAACGTAGCTTTAACATGGACACATCTACAACTTTACTTTTTCAGTCTTCCCCAATATAGTAAGCTGTATTTTCTTTCATTCTCTGCAGCTATCTGCTTACATAGTTGCAAGCGTCTCAAATATTCTCTCTGTAAGGATGCTGCCGATTTTCATTTTTACGCTTTCGTTATTTTATCCCCTCCATTTTTCCCCATTGGCAGCTACATGAGGGCTTGGAATTTTTTTTTTGTTCCCCAAAATGAAGTGAGGCAAAATGCATGCTGAATAGAAAAAGCAATAACACAATTGTGTTTTGGGGTTTGATTTTGCTGCAAAAATCACCTGGCACCATGATTCTCCAAGTCAGTATAGTAAAGGAAGTATGACATTTCTCTAGTTTAATTTTTTTTTTGTAGCAAAAAAAAAAAAAATAGCACTATTTTCCTTGACTCAACTTATAATAATAATAATACTTTAGTAGTTCTGCTGATAAAATTTTTTTGCAGGGCTGTATGTATGCCGAGCTGTAGTCTTTCTTAGTATCAAACTGAGGCACATATGATGTTTTGATAGATTTAATTTTTGAGGGCAGTGTAGCAGCAAAAAAAAAAACAAACCCACACATCTGGTTTTCATTATTTTACTTTTTTGTATGGCATTTACCTTATAGGATAAATTTATATTCTGATAGATCTGATTTTTTTTTTTTTTTTTAGAGAGGCAATGATATTTAAAGGGAGGTTATCTCCTATCCAAAGTATATGGAATAACTTTCCGACTGGTGGAGGTCTGATCGCCATGGCCCGCGCCAATCCAGAAAACGGGCCCAGAAGAGCCCTGACTGAATGGAGCGGAGGTCGATCATGTGCATTGCCTGTCCACTCATTCTAATGGGACAGATTACAAGCAATCTCCAGCGCTCCTATTAAGAGTGAATTCAGTCGCGGCTCTTCAGGGCCCTTGACAAGGGCTCTTCTTGGGAAGTTATCCCCTAACCCAGGGTTAACTTTTAAGCTTTATGAAACACCTTAAATATTTATTTTTTTTAATGGGCTTTACGTTTCAATTGGGAAAATGAGTGATTAAAGTTGTTGTTTTTTTTTTGTTTGTTTTAAACGTTTTAATTTTTAATTCCCTCTAAAGGGCCCAGAACTTGCGATTAATCATTTGCACTATTCTATATACTGGAATAATTCAGTAAAATGATATCCAATGAAGCCCAACCTGTGCAAGTGATGGGGGCTTTGAAAAGGCCTCATGCTGCCATGAAAATAATTACATAGTAATAGGAGAAAAATTGTCATTCTGCACATTTTACCCAAATTCAGAGGACTAATGTACTGTAGGACAATTTCAGCATCCATAAGGTACCAATGACCAGATTTCCTGTGGTTCTACTGAACTATACTTGGATTGTCAAAAAAAGCCCATGGCAATCTAGGTCTAGTAAAGTAGCCTTTACTAATTTCCTACATAAGATGCATAAATTATAAGGAAATTGAAGGTTTATATTATGAATAAACAGGCGTAACAATAGTGGTCACGACCGTGCCCATCGGGGAGAAGGGTTTGCGCATGCTAGCACAAATTTCAACTGGATGTATGTTCCTGGACGCACATTCAGTTGAACTGTATTGCAGTGCAGAGAGCCACTGAGTCTGTGCACGGCCATACACACTGCCAGCCAATCAGATGCCAGCAGCTGACATCTGCGTGCTCGACACGTGACTGGGGGAGCATGACAGTGACATCATGTACTCCTGACACTTGCACACTGAAGTCCGCTGCCTACTTCAGAAGAGGACGCCGTGCTGCGGGGGGAGCGGAGGGAAGGCGAGTAGAATTTTTTTTTCTATGCATTAAAAAACAGCAGCAGAAGAGGGGACATACATACCAAGAAAATATATACCAGAAAGGGTCCAAGATGGGGGACATTACTACGTAATGGGGGGAAGGGGGTGCAACTCATATGTCCTTATGGAATTTACAAGGGCCCATACATCTGACCAACATGGTGGCAGGGTCTAGTTTCACCACTGTGAACAGATTATGTCAAATTTGCCGTGATGCAGAAAACACAGTACTAGGAAGATATCTTAATCCTCGAGTCAGAACCTTCTGAGACAAGTTATTATGAGGGTACATATTTGTCAAGTTAAGCTTTGCTACACCTGTGTGATGAGTCTGCTTTATAGAACACAACCATCACAGTAACTGGAATAAGAAACATGACGTAAAGGTAAACCCAGCTTTGAACACAATAATAAGGCAAATGGCACCAACCAGTATATCCTCCAGCTTCATATCCAAGAGGTCTGAGCCAATGACATAATTCTTCCAGTCTTCCTGCTCTTCGCCTTCTTCGCCCATATGATCCAATATGAGTTCAAAGAAGATCACCTTTTCTGACATGCGGCTGAAGGTGTTGTCAAAGCAGAACTGGTAATCTCCATCTATAGTCTCCAACCTGTGGGTAAAGAGGAAAAGCATGTCACTTTGTATACTAAAGATAAGAATCATCATGGTTTTATTCTTTTCTTACGTAACTTACGTGTGGACACCATCCGACTGTCGCTCCTCAGATAGGATTTGGACTCCACTTGGAGAGTAGAGGTAGAAATCAATGTCTAAACTTGCCCCGTCTAGGACCTTTACATAAAGAACATAAAAGATGCAGTAAGACCATGTACACATTTTATCTACACTGTATGGATACAAGTATTGGGACACCGACACGATAACAATCCATAGACATTAATATGGCATTGCTCCCCGTGCAGCTATAACAGCTGAAGACTTCCTACAAGACCTGACTTGTTACATCGGTGACATTCCATTACTAGCAGGAAGTTCTTTATTAGCCATACTGCCTAAAATGTTAATAAAGGAAGACACCATGGCAAGTGGCATTACATATTCCAGCAGATAACACATATTACACCCCAATATTCAGTAAGAGTGGAGTGATCAGCCAGTGACGCCTTCTCCCTTCGCTGTTGGAGAACTTTGCTCCCACATCATCCATCTTTGCAGAACGCACTCGCTGCCAGCAGGCCTCTGCCATCAACCCATTCTGGGCTCCCTCCATCAGATACCGTGATCATATACTAAAGAATTTAATGTTTTTGGTACAAGTACCACAAGGGCATGTTCACAAGGTGCAGATTTGTTGTGGAACAAGTTTGGAACAAAAGTTCCTTATGCCCTATAAAAAGAAAAAAAAAAGGCAGTTTCTGCAGTATGCAAGTGTGAGTTTAGGGGATTGTCCACATCGTCAGTCATGCTGTGGATTTTGTGGAGTGGAGAAATATATATTTTGTATGCAGTTAGTAAGGGTACATGTACACAGGTTGGATACTCTGCACATCCATATAGGGCTGGACTGGCCATCTGGATATTCTGGGAAATGCCAGATGGGCTGGTCCAGCCGTTGGCCTTAGCAATATGGGTGCCCGTGTCCTGAGGACGCCGATGCAATTAGGAGTTGTAACGGAGCACAGAGCCACTGGCTCTATCACTAAGGCTATGTGCACACGTAGATTTGACTGGAATTTTCTGTGCAGATTCTGCATTTCTTGGCAGAAAACAGGTCAGAATCTGCACCTTTTATTGGAATGTGCACACGTTGCAGATTTTGGTGCGAATTTCCTCCTTTTTTTTACCCCTGCAGATTTCTATTATGGAGTGGGTGCAGAAACACAGCAGATCTGCACAAAGAATTGACATGGTCCTTTTTTGAATCTGCTGCGTTTTCTGTGCACATTTTTCCGCACCAAAATTTTTTTCATTTTTTGACTAGCACTTGCTTATTTACTGTGACTTTTTTACAACAGAGTATTTTTTGACCTCTCTGTGCGCTTTTGTGTCTTTAAGTTCTTTGGTGGTGTGAACAGGTTCCTACAGACTTGTTCGCTATGCAGGTGGCCCATGTGTTTTTGGTTTTATAATTGTTCTCTTGTTTCTACCACACTGGGGAGTCCACCACTCCTCTGTGGGTCATTTGCATTGTAGCTGTTCCATCCTGCATGTCCACATGTATATTTTTTCTCTCTGAACCCTGCTTATACAGGTACTATACAGATGATCAGGTTTTTAAATACATCAGATAGGGATTATATACATTAGACAGGACTGCTCTATTATAGGTATATCTTGGCGATTGGTGGAGCAGCTTAACATACTTTTTTTTTTGCAAAAAAACGTATTGACTAAATACCCTGTATTTTTTCATTTTTTGACTAGCACTTGCTTATTTACTGTGACTTTTTTACAATAGAGTATTTTTTGACCTCTCTGTGCGCTTTTGTGTCTTCATTTTTCCACACCATTAGCACAGCATTTTTTTTTTGCCATTGATTTACATTGTACTGTAAATCACTTGCGGATCTGCAGCGTTTCTGCGTGGAAAAAAAAAGCTGCAGATCTGCAGGAAATCCGCAATGTGTGTACATACCCTTACTCCTGCAAGCTTTAGTCTGTGGCCTGCCAGAGACACTGGATAGAAGACGAGAGGCTGCGGAGGATGAGGAGTCTGGGTTAAGTAAGTATAAGGATTTGTATATATGGAGAACACGCTAGAGTACCTTTTTTTGTTTTTTTCTCAAGTGTCTTCTGCTTGAAAACTTTCTGGAAAAAGACGTTGTGCGCACATACACAGGACATGGATGAGGAGCAACTCAATGACTTTTTCTCTCTGTAGGTTGCTCTGCTTGTTTTAGCTTACACCAACTAATTTCATGGATTATGCCTAAGGCTACGGTCTCAGGATCCGGAGGTAGCAGCACTTTGGATGCAGCATATTTTCGCTGCGCTTTATTGAATGCAGGTAAATCCTCACGTGTTCATTGAACCATGTGGGTTTACCACATTCAATGGTTGAATTTCTGTTGCAGAAACTAATAACGTCTCCACAAGAGAAATTGACGTGCCGCAGTCTGGAGAGACACACTGCATGTCCGTCTCCGCAGGTGTCTGACTGCATAGTGGACATGGGAGTTTTAGAAATCCTATCCACTATGCTGTAACATCTGGATGCTACGGTTTTGACGCTGCATAAATACACGGCGTCAAAACCGCAGCAATTCCTAATCGTGGGCACTTTAGGAACATGAGCTTTCACAAGTTTCCAGCCAATGCAGCTTTTTAAAACATTTTCAGAAGCCAAAGCATGGGGTAGATATTCAGTAAAGGAACATCGCGACAAACCTTTTTAATCCGCGTTTAGTTTTGGCTATCAAAAATAGCCTAAAACGTGGTGTGAACGCAGCCCTAGACGGCATACTATTGAAGCTAATTAGTACCTTGGAGAAAAATTAGATTTGTTCTGGGTTTAAAATCTGGATGTGGAGATTATTCTCCTTCACTGACACCGAGCAGAGAACTTAGAAATGGTTGGGAACCGATTACCAAAACCTTGGAAATTCACCGGACATTTCATGACAGGCGTTACAGGGGTAGTAGAAGATTTGTAAATGCAGGGAACATGGGCCCAGTCCTTCATCGTTCACTCTGCTCGTGCTAAATGGGGATCTAAACCCCCCTCTAACTTATCAGGTGAAGGACTGGTTGGTGGTCTCATGTCCGGGATTCCCACACATCAATAATACTGAACACAGATAATAAGATATCAAAAATGTAAATATTTATCCTTCAACTATCTGTGCAGTCATCGCCCTGTGTCCTGTACAGTCTGCCCTGAGGACAGTGGAGCAACACAGGAACAGGAGAGAAAACCTAAAGCAACGAGCCGGGCCGGATACAAGAACCCTGATGTTGCAGCTTTTCATTGGTCGGAAAGTTACAGTCTGGTTTCATTTTGCCATTTGTTTCCATGAAGCTTGAAAGTCTGAGAAACAGAGTTCTACAGTTACAGGGGGAGCGAAGCGCGACATTTACAGGGGGAGCGACATTTACAGGGGTGGGGGGAGCCAACATTTACAGGGGTGGGGGGGGCAACATTTACAGGGGTGGGGGGGGCAACATTTACAGGGGTGGGGGTGGGCAACATTTACAGGGGTGGGGGTGGGCAACATTTACAGGGGTGGGGGGGGCAACATTTACAGGGGTGGGGGTGGGCAACATTTACAGGGGTGGGGGGGAGCCAACATTTACAGGGGTGGGGGTGGGCAACATTTACAGGGGTGGGGGGGGCAACATTTACAGGGGTGGGGGTGGGCAACATTTACAGGGGTGGGGGTGGGCAACATTTACAGGGGTGGGGGGGCAACATTTACAGGGGTGGGGGTGGGCAACATTTACAGGGGTGGGGGGGAGCCAACATTTACAGGGGTGGGGGTGGGCAACATTTACAGGGGTGGGGGGGCAACATTTACAGGGGTGGGGGGGAGCCAACATTTACAGGGGTGGGGGGGCAACATTTACAGGGGTGGGGGTGGGCAACATTTACAGGGGTGGGGGTGGGCAACATTTACAGGGGTGGGGGTGGGCAACATTTACAGGGGTGGGGGTGGGCAACATTTACAGGGGTGGGGGGGCAACATTTACAGGGGTGGGGGGGGGCAACATTTACAGGGGTGGGGGGGCAACATTTACAGGGGTGGGGGGGCAACATTTACAGGGGTGGGGGGGGGCAACATTTACAGGGGTGGGGGGGCAACATTTACAGGGGTGGGGGGGGGGCAACATTTACAGGTGTGGGGGCAACATTTACAGGGGTGGGGGGGGCAACATTTACAGGGGTGGGGGGGGGGGGCAACATTTACAGGGGTGGGGGGGGGGGCAACATTTACAGGGGTGGGGGGGGGGGGCAACATTTACAGGGGTGGGGGGGGCAACATTTACAGGGGTGGGGGGGGGGCAACATTTACAGGGGTGGGGGGGGGGGGTAACATTTACAGGGGTGGGGGGGGCAACATCTTGACATTTATAGGGGGTGACATCTCGACATTGTGTTCCATGTCTGTATCCATAATAAAGGAGAAGTGCTGTATACGCCCCCAGGAGCCCGGCGTGCAGTACAGGATGGGTTCATCTTATTTTTTATTACACTTTTCAGCATAGTGACAAAATGATGGAAACCTGAGAATGTAGCAGATTGGGTTGGAAACCATCCAGGCTCATCAGAAGCGTCACTGATACATTTACACGGTTCATTTATGTATCAAATCATCTGTTATGAAAATGAAAATCAACTTTTTCCATGAATGCCAGTCTAAGGCCGTGTGCACACGATGTTTTGGAGCTTTTTTTATGCTGCATTTCTTCACTGCTTCTAAACCGCAGCATCTGACGCTTCCAGCATAATGGGTGGGATTAGATCTGATGCCCCCTGTGCATTGTATTTACTCAGCGTAAACCGGGGCGTTCACAATCCGTATTTCCCTCGCGGGTGCGGAGTTTTCTGTGCAGTTTCCCCATAGATTTGCAGGAGTAATGCGCAGGTCAGTGTGTCAAAGGCAGGAAGCATCAAAACCAAAGCGGATTTATAACAAGATGCACCAACAAGACGCAAAAATAAAGAATCAAGATAGAAAAGAAGCCACAATGAAAAGTAACTTATCTTACATAATAATCTCCCCAGCAGCTCGTGGTGTGAGATGAGACATTACCCAGGAGCCGCCCCCCGCCATATGTACCTGGTACTCGATCTCCAGGGTGCCCTCCTTCCGCATGGTCTGGTAGAAGCACTCCCTGCGGCCGGCCGGGAGGGTGAAGGTGAAGTCATTGTCCACAGCCTGGGAGAAGCCCCCGCAGCCCCGCGGCCCCCAGCACAGTGCGGCCAGCAGACAGATCAGCGCTGCCCTCCTGCCCATGGCCGCGGTGCCCGCTCCCCGCCAGCAGCGCTACATGGAGGGCGCGGGGGCACGTGCGGGACCTCCTCTCCCCGGTGTGGGCCGTGCCCGGAAGAGAACGGAGCAGCCAATCAGCAGCGTCGCCCCGGGACAGTAACGTCTGCACTCCCAGCTGTACGGTCCGGCCGGTCCCACCAGTCCATGCTCTCCTCCTACCGGCCGCAAGGGCTATAGCAGCGCCGAGGGTTTACAGGGAATATGGTGTCCTGGGTATTGTAGTTCTCGGGGGGCACATAATACCGGGTTTTGAGGTTTTAAGAACTACAAATCCCATGATGCATCAGAGTGACGCCATCCTTGACTATAACATTATTTGGTTATACTACACGCGCCTGCTGCTCTGTGCACTGGGAACAGCACGCACTACAGTCACCGCAGAGTAGTACAGCGCCTCAACCGAACACGAGTAGATCTGTGCTGTAACTGCCGCTACACTGAATAAAGTTATGAAATATTGAATAGTCTCCAAGGAGATTCCGCGGCGTCACCCAGACTTCCTTTTCAACGGTCAAAATCGCTATTGGTTGCTCTTAAGAAAGGCGGGAACGTGACCCTGGCGGTTCTACCCAATCAGTGTGCAGAATGTCAGCTGTGCGTCAGGGAGGAGCGTGAGCGTGTTGTGGGAGCCGGGAACATGGTGCGGAGCGGAGGGGGATGGAGGACGGCGGCCGCTTGTGGTGAGCGCAGCCTGTGTGGTGTCTGTGACTGGGGAGACTGCTGGGAGTTGTAGTTGTCCAGAGGGGTCCTGGTAAAGTACCATTATATTATGATAAAAGGTTCCCCAGATCCGGGGCCTGAAGTTTCTTGTTGTTCTGCAGCACAACTTCGTGCTGTTCTGCAGAGTGCAATGCTGTGCTGCAGCTTACTGGTACTGTGCTGCCGAGCTTAGTGCTGTGCTGCAGCTTACTGGTACTGTGCTGCCGAGCTTAGTGCTGTACTGCAGCTTACTGGTACTGTGCCGCCGAGCTTAGTGCTGTACTGCAGCTTACTGGTACTGTGCTGCCGAGCTTAGTGCTGTACTGCAGCTTACTGGTACTGTGCTGCCGAGCTTAGTGCTGTACTGCAGCTTACTGGTACTGTGCTGCCGAGCTTAGTGCTGCACTGCAGCTTACTGGTACTGTGCCGCCGAGCTTAGTGCTGTACTGCAGCTTACTGGTACTGTGCTGCCGAGCTTAGTGCTGTGTTGCAGCTTACTGGTACTGTGCTGCCGAGCTTAGTGCTGTGCTGCAGCTTACTGGTACTGTGCCGCCGAGCTTAGTGCTGTGCTGCAGCTTACTGGTACTGTGCCGCCGAGCTTAGTGCTGTACTGCAGCTTACTGGTACTGTGCTGCCGAGCTTAGTGCTGTACTGCAGCTTACTGGTACTGTGCTGCCGAGCTTAGTGCTGTACTGCAGCTTACTGGTACTGTGCTGCCGAGCTTAGTGCTGCACTGCAGCTTACTGGTACTGTGCCGCCGAGCTTAGTGCTGTACTGCAGCTTACTGGTACTGTGCTGCCGAGCTTAGTGCTGTGTTGCAGCTTACTGGTACTGTGCTGCCGAGCTTAGTGCTGTGCTGCAGCTTACTGGTACTGTGCCGCCGAGCTTAGTGCTGTGCTGCAGCTTACTGGTACTGTGCCGCCGAGCTTAGTGCTGTGCTGCAGCTTACTGGTACTGTGCTGCCGAGGTTAGTGCTGTACTGCAGCTTACTGGTAACTGTGCTGCTGAGCTTAGTGCTGTACTTCAGATTACTGGTACTGTGCTGCCGAGCCTAGTGCTGTACTGCAGCTTACTGATACTGTGCTGCCGAGCTTAGTGCTGTACTGCAGCTTACTGGTACTGTGCTGCCGAGCTTAGTGCTGTACTGCAGCTTACTGGTACTGTGCCGCCGAGCTTAGTGCTGTACTGCAGCTTACTGGTACTGTGCTGCCGAGCTTAGTGCTGTACTGCAGCTTACTGGTACTGTGCTGCCGAGCTTAGTGCTGTACTGCAGCTTACTGGTACTGTGCCGCCGAGCTTTGTGCTGTACTGCACTGTAGGGTACTAGTACTGGTACTATGCCACAGAGTTTAGTGCTGTACAACCCATAGTAAAGCTTTGAATTGGGCCACCACTCAGTGCAGATTGAGCATGTTGTACCCAATGTCAGTAAGTCCTGAGGACTGGGCTGTGGAGCGGTGTCCGGGCAGCCTGTGTTGGAGGGCGCTGTCGGGGCAGCCTGTGTCGGGGTGGCACTGGGGCGTCCTGTGGCGCTGTGTCGGGGCGTCCTGTGGCGGGGCAGTGTCGGGCCGTCCTGTGGCGGGGCGTCCTGTGGCGCTGTGTTTTGGGGCGTCCTGTGGCGCTGTGTTTTGCCACCAATTTGTCAGGAATCCCCTGACCGCTGCCACCAATTCGTCACGATTCACACCGTGACCGTCACCCCTACGTCACGGGTTGGGGTGACTTTAGGCCAACAGACGGCTATCACATGTGCAGGGGGGCTTATCTTAGTTATCCCTCCACTGCTAACAATGTGATGAGAAAACACACACAAGGCTATTGACCTCTTAGTTTACAGCAGGGGCTTATTCTAGGTATCCCACTGCTTTCAATATACCACAAACTGCAGGGATTTATGTATATCCCGCTTACAGTTCCACTTAACACTTGCAGCTCTCTGGCGCCCCCTTACTCTCAGGTCAGATTAGGTACTGCACCCTGGGTAATTAGTCGCCAGAAAGGCTGCCTGCTATGTACTGGCTATTGGGCACGCTGCAGCGACGCGATAAACTACTCCCACTCAGGCAGGAACAATAATTATCAACGCCGCAGTCGCTACAACATCACCCCAAAAGCCTGCACGGTATCACTGCCACCAGCTTCGATTAAACGGGTCCGAAGCTAACCCAACACATTAGCGTATTTCCCTTCAGAAGACTTAGGGTACGGTTTAGAACAGGAGAACAAACTAATATTAAACATTATATCCCATTAAAATTAGGCAGTGCTTTATCAAAAATATTTTATAAAGATGTTACAAATGAGACAATTGCAAATATGTACAAGGGTAATTATGAAATAAACAGGGATTAAATGAGAAAATGTAACACTCACATGTTCAAAGCATGGCAGGCAACCAGGCTAGTGGAGTTTTTTCCATACGTCCCAGCTCATTGGACGTGCTGCTGGCTTCAGGAGAAGACAAGAAGTCAAGAAAAAGTGACTCCTCAGAGCCTGCCAGACACTTAAAACCTTAAGGCTGTGACACCACAGAAAGGCTGGTTTATCCAGACCCTCCTCTCTCTACATTCTGAGTAAACTTTAAACTATTTTCTCTGATTTCTATAACTTCACTACAAAACATGTCAGAGTCATAACAAACCCATCATTCATCTCGGATTAACGTGAGCATTCTAATGAGATCAAATATGTCCTATCTGGGATACATATTTACAGAGAAATCCCTACTTCTTTACCAGATGGAGTTAGAAGCCCGAGTTTCAAGGGATGAGTAGATACACCGAGTCGGAATACGAATATATATTTTCGTGTTCTTAACGTAAACATTGTGCATAATATCGTACAAAAACCAAACAAAGAATCTTTCATGAATTTTGGAGCCATTTTTCCAGTTCCAGCTGGAGGAAGATTCTAACCTGGTCGTAAATACCTTTCGGCCATAAAACTCCCCCCCCCAGTACATTGGCAAAGCAGCTCTTGGCTGAGTGAAAGGGAAGGGGGGGGGGCTTTTTAGCCCCCAGCCTGCTGCAAGAGAAACTACTTATATGATATTTCATACCATATCGTGACACCTCCCCCTTTTGGTGTGCGCTAGGGAGGCAGTACCCCACGGTATGCCTCCATGGGCACCTCAGTAGGTTCACCCTGGCGGGAGAGTCCATCTACATTCCCATGCTCTTTGCCCGTTTTGTGCTCAATGGTAAAGTCAAACTGCTGAAGGGCAAGGCTCCAGCGTAGCAACCTGCCGTTGGTTCCACACATGGCGTTTAGCCAGCGCAGAGGGTTGTGGTCGGTCACCACAGTGAAGGGGCGACCGTACCAGTAGGGCTGCAAGCGCTGCAGGGCCCAGACTATGGCCAGGCACTCCTTCTCGATAGTGGAGTAGGCCACTTCCCTTGGCAAAAGTTTCCGGCTCAGGTATAACACGGGGTGCTCTTGGTCCTCCGAGTCAACCTGGCTGAGCACAGCACCAAGGCCAAACTCGCTGGCGTCGGTCTGCACCAAGAACGGTCGACTGCTTTCAACACAGGGGCGTTGCACAGCGCGGTTTTCAACGCCTGGAAGGCCCCCTCACAGCCATCTGTCCAGTTGACAATGTGGGGTAGCTTCTTCCTGGTGAGGTCCGTCAAAGGATTTGCCAGGGCACTATAGTGCTGTACGAAGCGCCTATAGTACCCTGCAGTGCCCAGGAAGGACATCACCTGTTTCTTGGTCACGGGAGTGGGCCAGTTCACGATCGCGCCCACTTTCTCCGGCTCTGGCTTCAGGGTGTTCCTGCCTACCCGGTGCCCCAGGTAGTGAACCTCCCTCATGCCCATCTGGCACTTTCCGGGCTTGATAGTCAGTCCTGCTTGGTGAATTCGCCTGAGCACCTCCTCGAGATGCTGCAGGTGTTCCTCCCAGGAGGAACTGAAGATGGCAATGTCATCCAAGTACGCCACGGCGTACTTCTCCAGTCCCTGAAGCAGGAGGTTGACCATCCGCTGGAAAGTGGCAGGGGCATTCTTCATGCCGAAGGGCATGACCGTGGACTCGTACAGTCCAAAGGGTGTGATAAAGGCGGACTTCTCCTGTGCCTCAGGGCTCAGGGGAATCTGCCAGTATCCTCAACTCAGATCCATTATTGTTAGGTAATTTGCGCCAGCTAACTTCTCAAGCAGCTCCTCGATGCGCGGCATGGGGTGCGCGTCAGAGGCTGTAATGGCGTTGAGCCCCCTGTAGTCCACGCAGAACCGGGTGGTCCGGTCCTTCTTTGGCACGAGAACTACAGGTGATGCCCACGCACTCTTTGACCGTCGAATCACCCCCAGCTGTAACATCTCATCGATCTCTTGGCGCATAATCTGCTGCACCTGGTCAGAGATTCGATAGGGTGTTCGCCATAGTGGGGCGTTATTCCCGGTGTCCACCTCATGGACTGCTAACTCAGTCCTCCCTGGTCGGTTGGAGAACACGACCCGGAAGGGTTCCAGTGTGGTTTGCAACTGCAACCGCTGGGGTTCAGTTAACGAGGCGCTTACCTCCACGTCCTCGATGGACCCATTGGCCTTGGCTTGGGCCAGCATGTCCAGGAGGGTGTCTTCCTCACCGTCTTCGGGCAAGCTGCAGACCGGTAGGACGAAAGGTTCACGTTCGTGATGAGCCTTCATCATGTTGACGTGAAAGGCCTTTCGCCTACCCCGAGCGTGGTCAAGCGTGACCACGTAAGTGACCGGGTTGAGCTGTTGGTGGACGACGTACGGTGTTATGATCTGGTAATTCAGTACCGCAATGGACATAGAAGTCAGAGCACATACAGTGACCTGACAATAACCCAAAAACATAGAACAAGCTCTGAGACGTGGGAACTCTGCTGACCGCAATCCCTAATCCTCTCCAACCACCCTAGAGGCAGCCGTGGATTGCGCCTAACGCTCCCTATGCAACTCGGCACAGCCTGAGAAACTAGCTAGCCTGAAGATAGAAAATAAGCCTACCTTGCCTCAGAGAAATACCCCAAAGGAAAAGGCAGCCCCCACATATAATGACTGTGAGTTAAGATGAAAAGACAAACGTAGAGATGAAATAGATTTAGCAAAGTGAGGCCCGACTTTCTGAACAGAGCGAGGATAGGAAAGGTAACTTTGCGGTCAACACAAAACCCTACAAACAACCACGCAAAGGGGGCAAAAAGACCCTCCGTACCGAACTAACGGCACGGAGGTACACCCTCTGCGTCCCAGAGCTTCCAGCAAGCAAGAAAAAACAAATAGCAAGCTGGACAGAAAAAAAACAACAAACAAATAGCAAAAGCAGAACTTAGCTATGCAGAGCAGCAGGCCACAGGAACGATCCAGGAGGAAACAGGTCCAATACTAGAACATTGACTAGAGGCCAGGATCAAAGCACTAGGTGGAGTTAAATAGAGCAGCACCTAACGACTTCACCCCATTACCTGAGGAAGGAAACTCAGAAGCCGCAGTACCACTCTCCTCCACCAACGGAAGCTCACAGAGAGAATCAGCCGAAGTACCACTTGTGACCACAGGAGGGAGCTCTGCCACAGAATTAACAACAGTACGGGCCCTCCCAGGCTGCCTGAAGCTTATCCGTTGGTACGGGGACCAGCACCCACACCTTTTGACCCACGTGGTAGGTCCGCTCCCGGGCGTTCTGGTCGTATCAGTGCTTCTGATCAGCCTGAGCCTGCGTCATGTTGTCATGCACCAACTGCGTCAAGGTCTGCATCTTGTCACGGAAGCACATGACATACTCCACTATGGACACTTCAGAAGGGTTCGGCTCCTCTTCCCAGGATTCTCTTATCAACCCAAGGGGTCCCCGGACTCGCCTGCCGTACAGGAGCTCGAAGGGGGAGAACCCCGTCGAAGCCTGCGGAACCTCTCGGTAAGCGAACATCTGGTGTGGGAGGTACCGCTCCCAGTCGCGCCCTTGAGTCTCAACCAGCATGCGTAGCATCTGTTTGAGGGTACCATTGAAGCGTTCACACAAGCCATTGGTCTGTGGGTGATACGCACTCGATACCAGGTGCTTCACCTGCATTCTCTTACAGAGAGCCTCCATTAGGCGAGACATAAATTGGGTCCCTTGATCAGTAAGCATTTCCCTGGGAAATCCTACACGTGAAAAGATAGCCAACAGGGCATCCGCCACCTTATCTGCTCTTGTTGACGACAGAGCTACTGCCTCTGGGTACCGGGTAGCATAGTCTACCACAGTAAGGATGTATCGCTTTCCAGAGCTGCTGGGGACGGCCAGCGGGCCAACAATGTCCACCGCGATCCTCTGGAAAGGCTCCTCTATCACTGGCAAAGGGATCAGGGGAGCCTTAATAGCAGGCCCCGCTTTCCCCACCCTTTGACAGGTGGCACAGGAGCGGCAGTAGTTTGACACATCTGTCCCCATCTTAGGCCAATAGAAGTGTTGAGACAGCCGGCCCTTAGTTTTGCTGATCCCCAAGTGTCCAGCTAGCGGGATCTCATGGGCAATCCGCAACAACTTACCCCGGAATTGCTGCGGGACGACCAGCTGTCTTTCCCTCAACCACTCCTTTTGTGATTCTCCGGGTACTGTCTCCCGGTACAACCTTCCTTGTTCCCAGAACACCTTCTCCTTATCAGTCTCGGAGAAGCGCGTCCCGGCGAGTTGTCTCAAACTCTCTAGGCTCGCATCTGTGTGCAGAGCGGCCTGAAACTCCTGGCTAGGGGAAGCCAGAAGCGATGTCAGGGTCCCTTCCCCACGGGAACCCTCTTGGACCTGCTCTGGGTCCACCTCTGGTTCAGTCACAGTGATGATTGAGGAGGGTCCGGAAGGCAGACAGTTATCTGCGTTCCGGGCACTCTGACTGCGGGTGACAGCAGCTACGTAGGCTGTCTCCCCGGGGGTTTCTACAGACCCATCAGCCGGCGCTGCTATGGGCTCTACCTCCCCATCCACCCCCAACACTCCAGGGGCAGTGCTACTTATGGGCCAGTTACCTTCCTCGGTGGCACTGGTCACTTTCATGGCATCACCTTCCTCACGGTTCCCATGCATCTCCCCATTTCCTGTAGCACCGACACTTGCCCCTGTTAGGGGTTCCTCAGCCGTCTCACTCCGCAGAGCGACGTGGCTGGGCACGCCTGTACCTATGGACACATTAACCTTCACAGAAAAATCATTATCAGGTTCAGTTGGCACAGGTACAACATTTTCACCATCAATCCTAGGAAAAAAATGGTTGTTAGATGCATCATTACAAGATAAAGCATGGTCAGGTAACACATGCGATTTCCCATCATCATCATCATCAGGGTTAACGTTACCCTTATTAGTAGATTGGGGAGGGGTGTCAGGGACGTAGTATGCAACCAACCTCCCCAAATCAGTCCCCAACAAAACATCAGTGGGCAAATTATCAGACAGCCCCACTTCTTTCACCCCGCTCCCGGCACCCCAATCAATAAAAACCCGGGCCATCGGTAAGGGACAGGTGATGCCCCCAATCCCAGTGACAGTTAGGGTTTTCCCCAGAATGATTTCTTCAGGGGCCGCCAGTTCGGGTTGGATGAGGGTTCGTTCAGCCCCGGTGTCTTTGAGGCCTGTAGCAACATGGCCTCCCACAGTGACGTGCTGTACGTTGTCACACACCCTCCCAACCACACCACCCACCAAAAGAACTGCTGCATTAGGCCCTGGGGCCTTGGCTGGGGTGTTCTTCTGCTTGGTTGGGCAGGAGGGACTGAGATGACCAGTCTGATGGCAGGTGTAACACTTGCGAGGTTTGGTGGTAGGTCTGGTGCTGTTGGCCACGGGGCCAGGACCTCTGGTGTGTTGGCTGGCAGGGGTACTGGCGTTGGTTGCAGGCTTACCCCCTCTCCAGCTGGTGGTGACTGGCTTCCGCACTTCCGATCTACGATTGGCCTCATAGGCATCGGCAATCTGCGCTGCTTTCGTCACGTCTTTGGGTTCTCTGTCCATCACGAACTGTCGCACCTCAGCTGGGCAAAGATGAAAGAACTGGTCTTTGATCATCAGGTCTCGCAGCTGTGCAAAGGTGGTCACTGACAGTCCGTGGGTCCACTGGTCAAAGTGGGTCCCCAGTCCATGCACCACATCACTGTAACTGTCGTGTGGGCCACGTTGGAGGGTCCGGAACTTTCTACGGTACACCTCGGGTGTAAGCTGGTACTTGGCTATCAGAGCCTGCTTGATGGCCTCATAGTCACCATCTTGTTCTTGAGGGAGGGCAGCAAACGCCTCCAGAGCTTTGCCTCTCAGCCCTGGTGTCAGGTATCGTGCCCATTCATCTGTAGGCAGCCGGTAATGTCTGCAGGCTTTCTCAAAGGCCCGCAGAAACGTGTCCAAGTCTCCGTCCTTCTCCATAACAGGGAAGTGATCGGGCCGGGGCTTAGGTATCTGAGCGCTGCTGGGCTCACGGTTGGTCTGGGACGACCCCTGCATTCGCAGTTGGGCTAACTGCAGCTGGTACTCCCGCTCCGCTTGCCGCTCGGCTCGCTGGGCCTCTCTCTCAGCTCGGGCCTCTCTCTCGGCTTGCTGGGCCTCCTGCCGGTATTGCTGAATCAGCTGCCGACGTCCCTCATGGTCGTCAGTGGGGAATTCTTTCAAGGCCGCCTGCAGGTGGGGGTCCAATTCGCCCAGATCGCTAACAGGGCAAGCATTCAGTGGTTGGTCCTCTGCTGCAGCACCATGTTCGCTGGTGCTGGCTTCTGCGGCCTCTGGGCTCTGTGACCTGGCTTGGTCGGCTTCAAATTGCACCAGGTCAGCGACCATTTGAGCCTTGGACTTGTCCTGGGGGTTCAGGCCGTGGTACATGCATATCCCAGCAAGAATGTCCTTCTTCTGCTGGTTGTACCAGGCTTCCCCTTTCGCAGCCATGGTTGCCAAATAAAAGATAGGATAGAAAAACGAAGAGAAAGGGAGGGGATAATTACCAGTACGCAATTGTCTCAAGACTAATAAAACACTGAGTTCGTTCTCCAAACTTATTTGCGCAGAGTCCTCGCAAGAACTTTCTGCAAGTTTTTAGTGAGAGGAATGATTACTCAAACCAATTCACTAATGCTCTAAGATATCCCACCGCCTTGCCACCAATTTGTCAGGAATCCCCTGACCGCTGCCACCAATTCGTCACGATTCACACCGTGACCGTCACCCCTACGTCACGGGTTGGGGTGACTTTAGGCCAACAGACGGCTATCACATGTGCAGGGGGGCTTATCTTAGTTATCCCTCCACTGCTAACAATGTGATGAGAAAACACACACAAGGCTATTGACCTCTTAGTTTACAGCAGGGGCTTATTCTAGGTATCCCACTGCTTTCAATATACCACAAACTGCAGGGATTTATGTATATCCCGCTTACAGTTCCACTTAACACTTGCAGCTCTCTGGCGCCCCCTTACTCTCAGGTCAGATTAGGTACTGCACCCTGGGTAATTAGTCGCCAGAAAGGCTGCCTGCTATGCACTGGCTATTGGGCACGCTGCAGCGACGCGATAAACTACTCCCACTCAGGCAGGAACAATAATTATCAACGCCGCAGTCGCTACAACATCACCCCAAAAGCCTGCACGGTATCACTGCCACCAGCTTCGATTAAACGGGTCCGAAGCTAACCCAACACAGTAGCGTATTTCCCTTCAGAAGACTTAGGGTACGGTTTAGAACAGGAGAACGAACTAATATTAAATTTTATATCCCATAAAAATTAAGCAGTGCTTTATCAAAAATATTTTATAAAGATGTTACAAATGAGACAATTGCAAATATGTACAAGGGTAATTATGAAATAAACAGGGATTAAATGAGAAAATGTAACACTCACATGTTCATAGCATGGCAGGCAACCAGGCTAGTGGAGTTTTTTCCATACGTCCCAGCTCATTGGACTTAGAAGACAGGAAGTCAAGAAAGAGTGACTCCTCAGAGCCTGCCAGACACTTAAAACCTTAAGGCTGTGACACCACAGAAAGGCTGGTTTATCCAGACCCTCCTCTCTCTACATTCTGAGTAAACTTTAAACTATTTTCTCTGATTTCTATAACTTCACTACAAAACATGTCAGAGTCATAACAAACCCATCATTCATCTCGGATTAACGTGAGCATTCTAATGAGATCAAATATGTCCTGTCTGGGATACATATTTACAGAGAAATCCCTACTTCTTTACCAGATGGAGTTAGAAGCCCGAGTTTCAAGGGATGGGTAGATACACCGAGTGGGAATACGAATATATATTTTTGTGTTCTTAACGTAAACATTGTGCATAATATCGTACAAAAACCAAACAAAGAATCTTTCATGAATTTTGGAGCCATTTTTCCAGTTCCAGCTGGAGGAAGATTCTAACCTGGTCGTAAATACCTTTCTGCCATAAAACTCTCCCCCAGTACATTGGCAAAGCAGCTCTTGGCTGAGTGAAAGGGAAGGGGGGGGGGCTTTTTAGCCCCCAGCCTGCTGCAAGAGAAACTACTTATATGATATTTCATACCATATCGTGACAGGGGCGTCCTGTGGCGCTGTGTTTTGGGGCGTCCTGTGGCGCTGTGTTTTGGGGCGTCCTGTGGCGGGGCAGTGTCGGGCCGTCCTGTGGCGCTGTGTTTTGGGGCGTCCTGTGGCGCTGTGTCGGGGCGTCCTGTGGCGCTTTGTCGGGGCGGCCTATGGCGCGTTGTCGGGTGCGGCCTCTGGCGCTTTGTCGGGGGCGGCTTATGGCGCGTTGTCGGGGGCGGCCTCTGGCGCGTTGTCGGGGGCGGCCTCTGGTGCGTTGTCGGGGCGGCCTCTGGCGCGTTGTCGGGGCGGCCCCTGGCGTGGTGTCGGGGAGGCCTCTGGCGCGGTGTCGGGGCGGCCTCTGGTGCGGTGTTTCGGGGCGGCGTGCGGTGTCGGGGCGGCCTCTGGCGGTCCAGGTCCCAGTCACTGGTTGGTGTCCTGTCAGATTCTCAGCAGTACAGCCATGTCCTGGGCCTGATTCTCGGTGTGGTCCCGTCTTCTCTGGCCTTGCTGTGTCGGTTCGGTAGTGTGCACACGTGTGATACTAGCAGGCTGTGAACTAACAGAAGTGTTACTGTCCTCCTATAGAGAGAATTGTAATGATATGGAATCACAGGCGGTAGATACACAAAGAAACAGTTACTGGGGAAAAGCCTCCATGCAGCAAGCAGACAATTAATGCAAACAGGGGGGACATCACATGACAGAGGACATGAGTCCAGGTATGTATACAGCCTTAGGCTGCCGTCACACTAGCAGTATTTGGTCAGTATTTTGCATCAGTATTTGTAAGCCAAAACCAGGAGTGGAACAAATAGAGGAAAAGTATAATAGAAACATATGCTCCACTTCTGCATTTATCACCCACTCCTGGTTTTGGCTTACAAATACTGATGTAAAATACTGACCAAATACTGCTAGTGTGACGGCAGCCTTAAGGAGGAACACAGACATTGACAACTGGGTGTTCCCAGCAGAGGATTTGCCCACACACAGTCTGTTACTGTCCAATCTCTTCCATTTCCATTCCATAAAGGAATTGCTTAAAGGGGTTGTCCACAATTCAACGTTCCAGCGGTACTCCCGTTGCTTTTATGAGAGATCTGCAGCCAATCCGTCCTGGATTCACTGTCACCTCCTTGTGACAAATCGGACATCCGTAGGAAGTGAACGCTGCGGCCGCTCTCGCTTCCTTCTCATGTCAATTACGTCAATAGGAGAGTGAAGCCAGCACATAATAATGTGGTCACTCGAGCCCCGGGAGAGCCAGTCCTGACACCGGTGCCAGAGGTGAGTATTAGTGTTGTCATTTTACTGGGAGGAAACCTAGGGATTGAGACTGGGTTGTCCGAGTGGACACTCTTACAGTTTACTCTGCTTGATCCCTTCTGAATGCTTTTTCTATACACATGCGCTGGTGTTATACACTTTGCTTGTGATGTAACTGTATTTCTTGTTGCTGCAGTGACAGTGGAGGCGAGCATTCCCTGAGCAGAGCTCCCTTGGGTCTGACACTGGAAGATCTCGAGCGGCCCAGTCACTGTGCTTCCACGGAGAGTGCGCCCAAACAAAGGAACACCATGCTCCCGAGTGGGGCTGATTCCCTTAGGACAGCCCGTGATAAGGTGCGTACTTCCTAACTTCTTAAGAGACGGCTGTCGTAAGGAAGATTTTAGATATAATTGAGCGCACTGTCACTATAGAGGAGCAATTCTCCTACTGCTAATTCTTTGTGCCAGTTCGGAGAACCTAAGGTATTGTACAAAGTGCTGGTTGTATTATGTGATGTGTTAGCTTCTTATATATCACTTTTTATTTTTTAATTTTTTTGCTTTTTTTCATACATAATATTTTGTTTTTCTGATGCAGACTGGATCAATGAGGAACATGGAACAAGAGAATAAGAAGCTGAGAGACCAACTGGTTACTCTTCAGGAGATAAATGCTGCGCTGACATCACAAAACCTCTTGCTTAGGAACAGAATGGAGTCTGTGCAGCTGGAACTTACAAAGTGCAAATCAAAGCCATCGTCAAAACCGAGTTATGATGTAATTGTCGATCTTTAATACACAGTTACATGTGCCTGGGGAATGAGGGAGTCTTAAGTTTTTTGGGTTTTTTTGCAATGATTTAAATGGGTTATTCAGTGTCTCTTTCCTCTTCATCAAAAAGTAAGAGGCGCTGCTGACATGGTGCATGTAAGCCATATACTGTACATACCCAGCGGGTATCCTGCATTTGTCCTCTTAGAATGGAACACATGCACCATACCTCCCAAGTGCCCATTGGGTGCTACATAAGTAGCACATCCCAGTACAGAAGTGAGACCCCCTGGGTCACTCCTTGTAATAAAAAAAAAAGTGACAAATTACTGCTGATTACACAGGGGAACAATTTGAAAAAAAAATTCTGTTGAGTTAGGTTTTTGAGCTGATTTATACTAAAATTGCCATGCTGATTCCAAAAATGTAGTCAGTTTTTTTCTAGCACGTCAAGTTTTTCCTACACAACTTACCTGCCAGAGAAGCACAATTGCACTGATATCTGTAATATCTTGTTATCTGATTACAATTCGACTCATATAGAGCTACGTGGCAACTTGTAAGAGTAGTCACATCTTTGTCATGCCTATTTCTTATATATTTCATTTTTTGTTCATATTTGTACTATTTAAAAAAAAAAAAAAAACACTTTTTAGGTACAGTAGTTTACATAGTTTTGAGAAGACAAAAATCCTATAGTTCAAAAACTTGACGTGATAGAGAAAAACTGAGATCATTTCTGGATTCAGCATCCAAAAATTAGTTAAGAACAGTTGTCTGACCTAACTCTTAAAAAATTATGTTCCCCAGTGTTATCGGAACGTGAAACTCCATCTGTTCTGTTGAGCATAACTGTAATGAACAATTGTAGATTGGGGATTTAAGATCAGCGAAGTGATGAGCGAGCGTGTTCAGATATAAAGTTATCCGAGCATGCCCGGGTGTTGTCTGAGCATCGCGGGGTCTCAGGTAATATATTCGGGCCCCCGCAGCTGTATGGATCGCAGCTGTTAGACAGCCAAAACACGTGCGGAGATTTCTGGTTTATTAGGCAATCCCCGCTTGTGTTGCCGCGAATCATGCAACCGCGAGGACTCGAACATATTACTCGAGCCCCCACAATGCTCGGATAACGCAATATGCGGGCACACTCGCTCATCACAAGCAGTAAATGCTCATTGAAAGGTCATCGAAATCCATGGACGTACTGTATATTTAGGAAGAATCCATGGCACTTCGGAGTAGTAGCAAAGGGGTGGTGAATCTTTTTTTTTTTTTTTTTTTTCTGCCAAGGGTCCATTGGATATTTATACCATCTTTTGGCGGCCATACCAATTGCACTGTAACTCCACCCACAAAGTACGTCCTGACAGAAGCACTGGTGTCAGGACGTAATCTTCATCGCACGCACCTCAGCGTTCAGTAGTGAGCACTGAATGCGTGTGATCACAGGACAAGAAGAAATTCATGGGCTGGAGGCTTGCAAAATACTGCTGGCCAAAGCACTGCGGCCCCCAGGAATCTGCCTGAGGGCCCGATAAAAGGTCATTGAAGGTCTGAGCTTCCCAACTCCTGTAATAGTAGGATGTAACCAATGGGATTACACACTGCACGCTATCAGGATTTCCGGTGTTGCTGCAGAGTGAGCTGTAACGTAACTGCAGGTATGCGATTTGCATACTTCTGGTTGCATTCCAACTAGACATATGCGGCCTCTCTCAATTCACTCTTATTGAGCAAGGCTGAGCACGCCTAGTCGACAAGTGACCCCATGTATGCAAATCATATTCTTGCGGTGGCGTGGCCGCCTGCACTCAACAGCAACAGCAGAGAATCCTGACAGCGTGCGGTGTGCGCAGTATGAAGATTCAAAAGTGTGCAGCCTCATAGTGTGACTGCAGATTCTAATCACAAGACTGGAAAACTCCTTTAATATTAAGCCAACTGGAGCAAAACACGGGGAGTTGTCTCACCATCCATGCACCAAAAAGTTAAATGAACGCCAGCCTGATTTGTATCATGATTTGCTCGAGTTTTTAGCGTAATATATAGCAGGATTGCCCAGTTGATGAGTTGATGGATCCATTCCCTTTCTTGCTACTCTGTACTCACTTTTCAAAAAGTTCCGAAGAGTGATCGAAAATGTTGGGGGGAGGGAAGGAATCACCAAAATTTTGTTTACCATTATTTGCAACTTGTTCCAGACAAAAACTAACATAAAGCCATTACTACATTTGTCCCTAAGTCTTAATTGGCATCCAGCTGAATTAATTTGTAGTTGACTGGTTGTACAGATAATGGGTTTCAAGGGTGAAAAGAGGAAATATTGTGGAAAAGTTCAACTAGTCCATTTGTCAGGTATGAATTGCTAATCTTTGTTTTTTTTTTACATGAATGTTAATGTTTTTAAGGTCCATTTTTATGAATCGGCTTTTGGATCTCGTGCATCCAGAATCCCGAAGCTTGAAGAACAGGTTGCAAGCTTGGAAGCGGAGTCTGAAGCACAAGAGAAAGCGCTGAGGTGATGATTCTGGGGCTGCTCATTTGTACAAGATTAACCCTTTTTCGCCTTGTTCCTTACATAAAGAAGCATATTGCCCATTTGTGTAATTCGTCGCTTTCTTATTCATTGTGAGTTCTCCTGATATTACACCGCCCCAGTTATTCTGTGGTCCATTCACATAAGTCAGATGTCGTATTTTCTGTTGGGAAAATCTACTCTTGCGTTATAGGTTACATTTTTGGTGCAGATTTTCCTGCTGCCTGGAATCCGCAGGTTATCTGGCCCTCGTGGACGTACCATAATGTGTATTCGTGGTGCAATCCACAGCAGAAATCCAAGGCCGATCTTTGAATGTTTTCCGCATGTTCACAGCTCAAATAACCGTGGGTCCATTCAATGGGACCAAAACATTTCTTACTCTAAATGCGAAGCACAAACCATAAAGAGTCTGCGTAATCAGTACAGTATATGACATGCAACTGAAATAAGATCTGCTGCATGTAAGTGTACCTTTGCTGATGACATTACAGAGCTTTAATATTTGGAGTCCTCAAAATAAAAAGTTCCCGTAATATGAATCTCCTGGATCCCACAGGGAATATGCTAGTCTTTGATTTATTGGCGGCATTCAGACTACACATTATTGGTCTGCAGTCCTGATCTCTCTCCAGAGCTTTCTAAAATCCCAGCCTGATAAAAATATATCCCCCCACATGTTCTGCCAAACCTAAGGTTTGTGTGTCTGTGTGAGTCATCTGACAGCTATCTGGGGCACCTGACAGCTAAAGGTGATCTACAAAAAGCTTGTTCACACACTGCATTTTTGCTGATTTTTTTTTTTTGTTTTGTTTTGTTTTTTTTCTCATCGGTTTTACAGAATCAGCTAACGGAATGAGGTTTCTAGCATCTCTTGCACAGATTGCTTATTTTTTTCCTTGTAGATTTGAATATCAAAGTGGTTTTTGTTTTTCAAATCTGCAGCATGTCAATCCTTTTGGTGCTTTGCAGCGTTTTTCACCCATTCAAACGAATAAGGGAAAAAAAAGCAAGTACAAACTCATGAAAAATGCAGTGTTTTTCCTGTGAAAACTCGAGTATTTGCAGCAAATTTTTTTTTTTTGTGGCAATAACCAATGTGTGCACATATTGCAAGGCTCTGACCACTGGGATTCCTGTGGATTATCAGAACGATGAAACGTCATTGTTGATCACCCTAATCTCGGTTCAGTTGGGCTCGGACACCGCAGCACGGAAGAACAAGCTGCTCTTCCTGTAGACCTATGGTAGGGACTGCAGCTGAGATCCCAGGGATCGGACTCTTTCTGATCGGACATTAGTAAGTTGTACTGTGCATTGGCCTTGAACGTTGTAAACCTGTTAAATATACTTATCTATTCAGGACTCTTTACCAGATACGATACTCTAAAGGAAATGTCACAATGTTTCTTATAAAAAATATAGTGGTTTACTGGATTGTCCACCAAAAGGCATCATTGCATCAAAACATAAAATAAGTGAAATAGTTACAAAGAGATTGTCCATATTAAAGTTTGTTCCCCATCTTTCCTGGGATCCTAAATGGTAGATTGCGTTTGTCTGTCAAAATCATGGCTGAAAGAGGCACGTGGTTAACTCGCATGGCAGCTGTCCATACAACCTGGTGTCAGTGTGAAGTGAGCCCCCCTTCTTGTGGATCACCTGTGCGCTCGACCCCCATCCCATCCCACCTCCTCCCCAACCTCACCACCACACTTATCCCATCCCTAACCCACCTCTTCAACCTATCACTAAATTCTGGCACCTTCCCCTCTGCGTTCAAACATGCCACAATCACGCCTATCCTTAAAAAGCCAACCCTCGATCCAACTGCTATGTCCAGCTATCGCCCAATATCGCTGCTCCCATTCGCTTCCAAACTCCTGGAGCAGCACGTCCACGCTAAACTCTCCTCCCACCTCTCATCTAACTTGTTGTTCGACAATCTACAATCTGGTTTCCGCCCCCATCACTCAACTGAGACTGCCCTGACCAAAATAACCAACGACCTACTTACCGCGAAAGCTAACAGACAATACTCTGTACTCCTCCTTCTAGACCTGTCCTCTGCTTTCGACACAGTTGACCACTGCCTCCTACTACAGATCCTCTCCTCCTTTGGCATCAAATACCTCGCCCAATCCTGGATCTGCTAATACCTTTCCAACCGCACATTCAGCGTCTCCCACTATCATACTACCTCCTCATCCCACCCTCTCTCTGTTGGAGTCCCCCAAGGCTCTGTTCTAGGACCCCTACTCTTCTCAATCTATACACTTGGCTTGGGACAACTCATAAAGTCCCATGGATTCCAGTACCACCTCTATGCTGACGACACTCAGATCTACCTCTCTGGCCCAGACGTCACCGCTCTGCTGTCCAGAATCCCTGAGTGCCTATCAGCCATATCCTCCTTCTTCTCCTCTCGCTTCCTCAAACTCAATGTGGACAAATCTGAACTCATCATCTTTCCTCCATCCCACAAATCTTCCTTACCTGACCTATCTATCGCAGTCAATGACATCATGCTTTCCCCCGTACCCGAAGTCCGCTGCCTCGGAGTAACCTTCGACTCTGCCCTGTCCTTCAAACCACACATCCAAGCTCTTTCCACCTCCTGTCGCCTCGAGCTCAAAAATATCTCCAGGATCCGTCCTTTCCTCAACCCCCAATCTACTAAAATCCTTGTGCATGCCCTCATCATCTCCCGCCTTGACTACTTCAACATCCTTTTCTGTGGCCTCCCTGCTAACACCCTTGCACCTCTCCAGTCCATCCTTAACTCTGCTGCCCGACTAATCCATCTCTCTCCTCGCTACTCCTCCGCTTCCCCCCTCTGCAAATCTCTTCACTGGCTCCCGTTCCCTCAGCGTATCCAGTTCAAATTACTAATACTGACCTACAAAGCCATCCACAACCTGTCTCCTCCATATATTTCTGAACTAATCTCACGATATCTTCCCTCACGTGATCTCCGGTCCTCCCAAGACCTCCTTCTCTCCTCCACACTTATTCGCTCCTCATCCAATCGCCTCCAAGACTTCTCCCGAATATCCCCCATCCTCTGGAACTCTCTGCCCCAACACGTCCGACTATCAACCACAGTCGGATCCTTCAGACGGAACCTGAAAACTCATCTCTTCAGGAAAGCCTACAGCCTGCACTGACACCGCTGCCGCCTCATCACTATCGAAGCTACTGCCTCACCAACACCGGAGCTACCGCCTCACCAACACCGGAGCTACCGCCTCACCAACACCGGAGCTACCGCCTCACCAACACCGGAGCTCCTGCAACCCTCAACCTACTGTCTCCTTCCCCATAATCCTGTAGAATGTAAGCCCGCAAGGGCAGGGTCCTCGCCCCTCTGTATCAGTCCGTCATTGTTAGTTTGTTTACTGTATGTGATATTTGTAACTTGTATGTCACCCCTTCTCATGTACAGCACCATGGAATCAATGGTGCTATATAAATAAATAATAAAAATAAATAATAATAATAATATACGTCCCACATATCATGTGTTCTTTCTATATAGTGTTACTATTAACCCTGAGCTGAATGTACAGGAATAACACATGTAATGTCAGCTAAACCTTCCACGAGGCAATGTGCTCAGTACAGAAGTGAGAATAAGAATAAATCAATAACCATTAATTAATTTTTTACAAAACCTAAAAAGTTTCTTTATCCTCCCTATGTGCTGCTTACATAACACCTTGTCACTTTTTGCCTAGGATTGCTGAAGATAAATTAGTTGAAAGCTACCACAGAATGGCAGAAAAAGAGGAAGATTTACAAAAGTACAGAGAGGATCTAAAACAAATGAAAATTGAGCTCTATGAATCTAGTAAATTATGTAAAAGGTGAGGATAATTGCTAAAACTGTTATGATTTATGTTATGCTGTCAAATCATAAGACTGTTGTCCGGAAACATAACTCTTACAGTATGTATCTCATTATTTTCCAAACCTATAATCTGATAGTTTGCTCTGCAGTGATGTGCTGTCACTGCTCCTTTGTGTACGGTATATTGTACAGCAGACAGTCCGCTGTAATGGTTGTGTCACCAGAGCAAGCCATTCTGGTCTTTGCCTCCCCCACCGCTCCAAACCTCCAACATGCTAATACCTCCAATGTTGGGTCACTGTTTATTTTGCAGGCTCAGGAGCCGAGCCTGCGTGATACATGGCAGAATCTGTCTGTATTACCCAATCTTTTACAGCTGCATTTAAAGAGCATGGTCTGTGGGGGGCGCCACTCTACGTGTTAAGGTACCTTCACACTGAACGATATCGCTAGCGATCCGTGACGTTGCAGCGTCCTGGCTAGCGATATCGTTCAGTTTGACACGCAGCAGCGATCAGGATCCTGCTGTGATGTCGTTGGTCGCTGCAGAAAGTCCAGAACTTTATTTCGTCGCTGGACTCCCTGCAGACATGGCTGAATCGGCGTGTGTGACGCCGATTCAGCGATGTCTTCACTGGTAACCAGGGTAAACATCGGGTTACTAAGCGCAGGGCCGCGCTTAGTAACCCGATGTTTACTCTGGTTACCAGCGTAAACGTAAAAAAACCAAACACTACATACTTACATTCCGGTGTCTGTCCCCGGCACTGTGCTTCTCTGCACTGACTGTGACGTCACCGCTCTGCTTTCCGGCCGCTGTGCTCACAGTCAGTGCAGGAAAGCAGAGCGCCGGGGACAGACAGCAGAAGGTAAGTATGTAGTGTTTGGTTTTTTTACGTTTACGCTGGTAACCAGGGTAAACATCGGGTTACTAAGCGCGGCCCTGCGCTTAGTAGCCCGATGTTTACCCTGGTTACCGGGGACCTCGGGATCGTTGGTCGCTGGAGAGCTGTCTGTGTGACAGTTCTCCAGCGACCAAACAGCGACGCTGCAGCGATCGACATCGTTGTCGGTATCGCTGCAGCGTCGCTGAGTGTGAAGGTACCTTTAATCTTACATCCATATTGAGATCGCAGGGTGCTGATGGATTGACATTGCAGCTGAAGGCCCATGTGCCTGCCATGACTGTGCTACTATAAATACCAGTCTGTGGCTGTTCTTCATAGGAGATAGTATTTTTTATAGTAAAATACTGCAGTATATAAAACAAGCAAAAAAGAATTATAAACATTTGAATCACCCACCCCCAATTTCCCCTTTAATTAAAAAGAAAAAAAATTGGTAATACGTCCTTGTTTATAGTCCCATCTATCAAATATAAAATTAATTAACCCTTGTGGTTACAGCCATAAAGAGAAAGCCAGAATTGCAGTTTTTCGGTCACCAAAAATCTGCCAAAAAATGCAGTAAGAAGTGATTAAAGTATTGCTGGCTATCCCAAAATTGTATCAATAAAACTTTCAGCTCCCCAGCTGGGGACTAGAACCTCTGATCATCCGATTGCTGCTTGTACTGTATACTGCAATACCACAGTATTAGAATATATAGAGAAACTCTTCAGCAGATCCCTGGCTGTTATGACAATGCTGCAGCACCCCACGATTGCATTGCGGGGAGCTAGTGATCACGTGGGAAGTAGCTCTTTAAATGCCGGACTCCGTGATTGATAGCACCGGTGGAGCGTAGCTCCAGACACTGCTGTTAGAGGCAGAGTCTCCCTGTGAATCACAGCCATTCTCTTCTGGCAGGAACACTGGCTCAGATTCTGAGCTTGCATCAAAGAAAGGGGCCAGACGTGTGCCATAATAGTACGTCCTATGTAGGGAAGGGCTCAAGGAAGAATTATTTTAGCTGACTGTTCACAGGCCGCCATCGTCTGAAAAGAAGTCAGTAGTAGGGTTTTTTTTTTGGGTGGGGGACAAAGAACATTCATAGAAAGATTAATAATTCTTCACCAGGTGACGTTGAACGCCTGTAATGTCCAGTACTGAATAAAATGCGTATAGCTGCATCAGCGTAATGATTGTTCTCCATGCGATTGTTCGTTCAATAGTTGTTCGACCTCATTGCGTAATGGCTCCGAACCTTCACATGGTCAGGACATGAACCTGCTTCTCTTCAGATCTAGGGGTTCAGAAGGTCAGGTGGAAAAAGCGGCTTCTATCCAATTGATGAACTCTAAACCGCTAATGCACCTAAGGGGGATTAACGCGTATGGAGCCACACACAATGATGATCCTGTTACCCAACACGTAAGCCCCTAAAGAAGATCTGTTACTTGGGAGACTGTAATGAAAAGTCTCCTAAAATCAGATGGGACTTTCCAATGTTTCATCCAAGGTTATTCTCTTAATGCACTGAATTGTAACGTATTGAGAAGTGTTAGGAAATTGTGACCAGTCACAAAGGCCCCGAGTCATCATTTTGTTTTTGGGCAAAACGGTTAAAAATAAACAAAACATGTGAAGACGTATGAAAATAGATTTTTAGAAGGTGCAAATTAAAAAGAATTAGCTGCATATAATAAACAGGTAACAAAAATAAAATAAAGGTGCAGCTGGAATAATGACTCGGTCCCATAGTGTGTTAACACTGAGCTAAAATTGTATTCAGGATTTTTATTTTTTTTTTATACCTTTTACATTAAATAGCTGCCACCCATATCTCGTTTTAGGACTGAGAAACAAAGAAATGAAGCGCTACTGAATGCTGAAGAGCTGACTCGAGCTTTCCAACAATACAAGAAGAATGTTACTGAGAAGATGGAAAAGGTAAAACAAAAGACAACAAAACATTGGTGCTTCTACATTATGGCGGTGTCTCATTAAAGATACTTATGGCACATATGTGGGATAATTGTCTGATAGATGTAGAGTCTACCTCTGTTTGGAACCTGAATCTATTAGGGTATGCGCACACGTTGCGGATTTCCTGCGGATCCGCAGCGTTTTTTACCGTGCAGAAACGCTGCAGATCCGCAAGTGATTTACAGTACAATGTAAATCAATGAGAAAAAAAAACGCTCTGCTAATGGTGCGGAAAATTCCGTGTGGAAACGCTGCGGATTAAAAGAAGTAGAATGTGACTTCTTTTTTTGCGGATCTGCAGCATTTTTGTACTCATTCCATTATAGGAATCCGCAGGGGTAAAAAACGCAGAAAAACTCAGAAAATCCGCACCTGCGTTTTCTGCCAAGAGATGCAGAATCTGCACAAACAATTCCTGAGGCTAATCTGCAATGTGTGCACATAGCCTTAAGGTACCGTCACATTAAGCGACGCTGCAGCGATCTAGACAACGATCCCAATCGCTGCAGCGTTGCTGTGTGGTCGCTGGAGAGCTGTCACACAGACAGCTCTCCAGCGACCAACGATGCCGGTAACCAGGGTAAACATCGGGTTACTAAGCGCAGGGCTGCGCTTAGTAACCCGGTGTTTACCCTGGTTACCAGCGTAAACGTAAAAAACAAAAAAACAGTACATACTTACATTCCGGTGTCTGTCCTCTCCGGCGCTCTGCTTCTCTGCACTGTGTAAGCGCCGGCCGGAAAGCACAGCGGTGACATCACACCGGAGGACAGACACCGGAATGTAAGTATGAAGTGTTTTTCTTTATCGCCTCTCATTGGGGGACACAGGAACCATGGGTGTATGCTGCTGCCACTAGGAGGCTGACACTATGCAAATAAAAAAATTAGCTCCTCCTCTGCAGTGTACACCCCACCGACTGGCATTAAACTCTTCAGTTTAGCTTAGTGTCAGTAGGAGGTGGACACGGGTCTTTCATTAGACCCTTATCTACCTCAATGTGCGTCGTTTCCTTTCAGGTTTTCTTCCAGAGGGATACAGGGTGAGCAGTCACGCCTGTAGTCCCACAATACGGACTATGAGTACGGCGTGTACTGCCACCCCGTATCCTCATAGATCCCTCTCCAGGACCAAGATCCTAGCACAGAAGCGTGCTCAGAAGTCCGGTCCTGGCTCCGTCCCCCACCCACTCGCCTACCAGAGCCTGTCGGTCGGAGGAGACGAGGACGTCCATCACAGCTCCGTGGACGTCTCATTCCCCTCAGGTTAGTAACGGCGTGGGATGTTTAGGTGAGTATTTCCCCTCCATTCCCCGGGATCTTTTCTCCAGATGTCCCGGTCCTCCCTCATGGCGTTTATTTTAGAGGGATCCCAGGGACAGCCACAAGGGCTGTAACTCATTTTCCTCCTAAGCTCTCCTTCATTGGCTTTTAGAATCTCAGCCTAGCAGGCTGCCGCGCCGCTCCCCCCTGCGGTCTCACTTCTCGGGGCCACAATGTTCCTGTGTCTGCACGGCGTCCTTGGCAGGATGCCGTGCCACTTACTTTCTGCGGCGCTCCGACGCCGCCACTCTCCAGCGGCGCTCCGGCGCCGCTATTCTCAGGCGGCGCTCCGGCACCGCGATTCTCTGGCGACGCTCCGGCGCCGCGATTCTCATTGGGGGACACCCGGCGCCGCCATTTTCCGGCGGCGCCGGCCTCTAATTTAGGTCCCGGCTTCTGCCGGGGCCTACCTCTGGCGCCGCGCCCCCACCAGTTCCGTTCGGACAGCCTTGGCAGACTGCCGCTATTGTCAGACTCTGCGGCGCACTGCTCCGGCGCCGCGGTTCCCTTCTCCGGCGGCGCCGGTCTCTAATTTAGGTCCCGGCTTAGGCCGGGGCCTACTTCCGGTTTCTCGGCTCCTCACTTCCGGTTCTGCGGGCGGGCTTCTTTCCCGCCCGACATACTGCGCCCTGCCCACCGGCGCCTCTGCGTCTGGCTCCACCCCCTTCCTCGTGGGTCCCTCGGCCGGCGTGCACCGCTTCTCACAGCAGTAGCACTCGCATCTTCTGTGGCTCAGCATCGCAGAATCAGCACCTCAGGGTAGTTCTCCGCCGAGGACAAGTGGGACATCTTCCAGGACCGGGTCCGTGAGTAGCTGCACTGCAGACTGACACCCCCCTCTGCCCACTGTCCCCTAACCCACTGGCATCTTCAGGGTCCCTAAAAATGTCTACCTCTAAAGGGGGCCGCTCTCGTCCCCCTACCTCTTCATCTTCTGCCTTAGTCACGTACTTTGCATGTTCGTCCTGCAACAGCAAACTTCCCTCAGGTCAGTCCTCCCCGCTGTGTCAGTCCTGCAGCAACCCGATTGTTCCCACCGCCCAGGATCCCCCGGCTGTTCCGCCCGAGAGTGATCCCCCCATCCCAGGCTGGGCCGCTTCTCTGTCACAATCGGTGGCCGATTTAACACGGGTGTCTCAAACCCTGGTGTCCGCGCTGGATCGGTTACCCCTGCAGACCCCTGCAGTGGCCAGCAGGTCGCAGGAACCGCCGCCCGAGCCCTCCTTGATTAGCCACAAAAGGTCCAGACAGGAACGTCGGTCTGAGTCCTCTTCGCGTTCCATCTCGCCGCACGGCCCTCCCCCGCGGTTGGTGTCGCACCGTTCCTCCTCCCCTGAGTCAGGCGAGGCTTTATCTGATGCGCCCTCAGAGGAGATGTCGGAGTTGGATCCTAGCCAAATCGCCACCATGAGTGAGTCGGTCCAGAACCTCATTCGGGCTATAAACCAAACCTGTGGCATTAAGGATCCCTCTACGGAACCCGCAGATCAGGCGGTTTCGTTTAGACGGGCCAAACCACCTTCAAGATTTTTTGCCCCTCATCCTGAATTCGAGGAAATCCTGACCAGAGAGAGAGAGAATCCGACCAGACGTTTTCAGAGGGGAAAACGCCTGGGGGTGTTATATCCTTTTTCACCAGATCTTACCGCCAATTGGACGGTCTCTCCCTCGGTGGATCCACCTGTGTCCAGGCTGTCCACCAACACGGTGCTCCCACTGTCCGGCGGAGCGTCTCTGAAGGACTCTAACGACAGAGTTATAGAATCCTTCGCAAAATCTGCCTTCGAAGCGGCTTCAGCAGCGCTATGCCCGGCCTTTGCTTCCACTTGGGCCTCAAAATCCATCTCAAAATGGGCCAAGGATCTGCGGCGAGGTATCCTGGACGGGGCTCCTCCCGCGCAATTAGCGGAACTTGCCAACCAGATTTCCCACGCTGGTGAATACCTGGTTTCCGCCTCCCTGGATGTCGCGTCTTGTGCGGCTCAGGCTTCCAGCAATGCCGTTGCCATCCGCCGGACCGTTTGGCTCAAGGCCTGGCAGGCGGACTTGTCCTCCAAAAAGTCCCTCACTAGTCTGCCCTTCCAGGGCTCTCGTCTCTTTGGTTCCCAGCTGGACCAGATCATTAAGGACGCCACTGGGGGCACAAGTTCCCTTCTCCCCCAGGCTAAACCTCGTCGCCCTCCTCCTAGATGGCAGTTTCGCTCGTTCCGGCCTTTTCGTCGCTTCGCTGCGTCAAACTCCTTTTCCCAGCAGCAACAGAGGCCACAGGCACGTCAAGAGAAGAAGGCGGTGTCCTTCAGGCCCACTCCGTCCTGGCGTCCTCGCTATTCCCAGGGTAGATCGTCCAGGCCCAGGACTGGAAGATCCACTTCCGCATGACTCTCGGCAAGACTCCAGCCCAACTCCCAGGTTGGGGGGCCGTCTTCTCCGTTTCAGGGACGTCTGGATTTCCGCAGTAGAGGATGCATGGGTCAGGGAAGTTGTGTCTTCGGGATACAAAATAGAGTTCGCCTCCCGACCCAGAGATCGTTTCTTCCAATCTCGTCCTCCAAAAGATCCCGCTTTGGTTCCGGGCTTCTTCGCAGCCATCACTTCTCTGCTCAAATCCGGGGTAATCGTTCCCGTCCCAGAAAAGGAACGGTACACGGGTTTCTACTCGAACCTCTTTGTGGTACCGAAAAAAGACGGCAAGGTTCGTCCCATTCTGGACCTCAAATTGTTGAACAGGAGGGTTCGCCTGAGACACTTCAGGATGGAATCCCTTCGTTCAGTAATTGCTTCCATGGAGGCTCAGGAATTTCTATGCTCTATAGATATCCAGGACGCCTACCTACATGTTCCAATATTTCCCGGACATCACCGTTTCCTGCGCTTCGCAGTGCAACAAGATCATTTTCAGTTCGTCGCCCTGCCGTTCGGTCTCGCAACCGCGCCAAGGGTGTTCACGAAAATCATGGCGGCGCTGATGGCCATTTTGAGAGTCAGAGGCTTGGTTCTGTTTCCATACCTCGACGACATCCTCATCAAGGCTCCGTCCTTTGCTCAGACCCACGAAAGCTTGTCCATTGTTCTCGACACCTTATCCCGTTTCGGATGGCTGGTCAACCGGAAGAAGTCCTGCCTTATTCCTTCTCAGCGCATCATCTTTCTGGGCATGCTCTTCGACACTCGTCAGTCCAGAGTCTTCCTTCCCAAGGACAAGAGATCCACCCTTTGTCGGGACATTCTCTTGCTCCAGGGTCCTCGGCCTCCCTCCCTCCGATCGGCCATGAAGGTTCTGGGGAGGATGGTAGCTACCTTGGAAGCGATTCCCTTCGCCCAATTCCATTCTCGACCCCTTCAGCAAGCCATTCTGTCTCAGTGGGACAGGTCGGTCTTCTCCCTGGATCGGCCGATCAGACTCTCCTTTCGGGTCAAGCGGTCTCTCAACTGGTGGCTGACGTCTCCTCTCATCTCCCAGGGCAGGTCCTTCCTTCCGGTTCACTGGCAGGTGGTGACAACGGATGCCAGCCTGATCGGCTGGGGTGCGGTTTTTCGCCACCTGACGGTTCAGGGCCGTTGGTCGCTACAGGAGTCCGCGCTGCCGATCAACGTCCTCGAAATTCGGGCCATCTTTCTGTCCCTCCGCCATTGGGAAAGGATTCTCAGGGGCCTTCCAGTCCGGATCCAGACGGACAATGCCACGGCTGTGGCATATGTCAACCATCAGGGGGGGACTCGGAGCTCCTTGGCCCTTGCCGAGGTGTCCAAGATCCTCCTTTGGGCAGAGGCAACGGTTCCGGTGATATCCGCGGTGCATATCCCCGGCGTAGAAAACTGGGCCGCCGACTTCCTCAGCCGCGAGGGTCTCGCGGCGGGGGAATGGTCCCTGCATCCGGAGGTCTTCCATCAGATTTGTCTTCGATGGGGAACTCCGGATGTGGATCTCACGGCGTCTCGGATCAACAGGAAGGTTCCACAATTCGTCTCCAGGTCACGCGATCCTCTCGCAGTGGGCGTCGATGCTCTGGCCATTCCTTGGTCACAGTTCGAGATGCCCTATCTGTTCCCACCCCTTCCATTACTTCCCAAACTGTTGAAGAAGATCAAAGCGGAAGGGGTGCCAGTCATCCTGATCGCCCCGGATTGGCCCAGGAGAGCTTGGTTCGCGGAGCTCGTCAACCTTCTCGCGGACGCTCCCTGGCGCCTTCCAGACAGGCCCGATCTGCTGTCCCAGGGTCCGATCTGCCACCCGAATTCTCGGTCGCTCAGTTTAACGGCGTGGCTGTTGAGACCGCGGTTCTAAGAGCGTCCGGCCTTTCGGACCGGGTCATTCACACCATGATTCAGGCTCGGAAGTCTTCGTCTTCCAGGATCTACTACCGCACCTGGAAGGCCTACTTCCGTTGGTGCGAGTCCAACCGCGTGCCGCCTATGGTTTTTTCCCTGCCTTCTCTTTTGGCCTTCCTTCAGGCAGGACTGGATTCGGGCCTGGCTCTTAGTTCCCTGAAGGGTCAGGTCTCTGCGCTTTCCATCCTCTTTCAGAAGACCTTGGCCTCTCGGCCACAGGTTAAGACCTTCTTTCAGGGGGTAGCCCACGCCGTCCCGCCGTACAGGGCCCCTGTGGAGGCATGGGACCTAAACCTGGTACTGGACGTTCTGAAGGTTTCTCCCTTTGAACCTCTTAGGGAGATTCCTCTATCAGTTTTATCTTGGAAGGTGGCCTTTCTTGTGGCCATCACGTCCATTCGCCGCGTTTCCGAGCTGGCGGCACTGTCTTGCCGCCCTCCGTTTTTGGTCATTCACCAGGACAAGGTGGTCTTCCGACCTCCACCTTCCTTTCTTCCTAAGGTGGTTTCCACCTTCCACCTCAACGAGGACATCGTTCTACCTTCCTTTTGTCCAGCTCCGACTCATCCTCTGGAGCGATCGTTGAACAAGCTGGACCTAGTCAGGGCAGTGAGGTTTTATCTGGATAGAACATCCTCTTTCCGGAAGACGGATTCATTTTTCGTCATTCCTGATGGCACGCGCAGAGGCCAGCCGGCTTCTAAAGCGACTATTGCTCGCTGGATCAGAACGGCAATTTTGGAGGCTTACCGGGTCAAGAACAGAGTGCCCCCTCCTGGGATTAAGGCTCACTCTACCCGGGCAGTCGGCGCCTCCTGGGCGGTGCACCACAGGGCTTCCGCCCTACAGCTTTGCAAAGCGGCAACTTGGTCTTCCATCCACACGTTCGCCAAATTTTACAAGGTCCATACCTACGCATCGGCGGACGCCAGCCTAGGCAGAAGGATCCTGCAGGCGGCAGTGGTGAGTCCTCTGACCTGATGGAAGTCTGTTTTCCCGCCCTTGGGACTGCTTTGGGACGTCCCATGGTTCCTGTGTCCCCCAATGAGAGGCGATAAAGAAAACAGGATTTTTGGTTGCTTACCGTAAAATCTGTTTCTTGAAGCCTCCATTGGGGGACACAGCACCCTCCCAATGTTTTTGTTATATGTTCTCTGACTGTTCTCACGTTTACAGTTCTCAAGTTTGTGGTTATGGTTTTTCAACCTTGTTCTTTCTCCTACTGCTTTCTCACTAACTGAAGAGTTTAATGCCAGTCGGTGGGGTGTACACTGCAGAGGAGGAGCTAATTTTTTTATTTGCATAGTGTCAGCCTCCTAGTGGCAGCAGCATACACCCATGGTTCCTGTGTCCCCCAATGGAGGCTTCAAGAAACAGATTTTACGGTAAGCAACCAAAAATCCTGTTTTTTTTTTTTTTTTACATTTACGCTGGTAACCAGGGTAAGCGGCCCTGTGCTTAGTAACCCGATGTTTACCCTGGTTACCAGTGAAGACATCGCTGAATCGGCGTCACACACGCCGATTCAGCGATGTCTGAGGGAGTCCAGCGACTAAATAAAGTTCTGGATTTTCTGCGCCGACCAACAACATCACAGCAGGATCCAGATCGCTGCTGCCTGTCAAACTGAACGATATCGCTATCTAGGACGCTGCAACGTCACGGATCGCTAGCGATATCGTTCAGTGTGACGGTACCTTAAGTCATTTATAGCATAGATAATAGATATATCATATCCAGTGGATATCATTATCCACTGGGGTCACTTGATATTAGTTTTGCTATAACTCCTTAATGACCAGTCCTGAAAGGGATGAAATAACCAGCCACGTGTTTGTTTTTACTTTTCTTCAATTCGGCAGCCATGACAAAAAGGTGTCAATGTAGAGTCAGTGCAGGCTTGGACTGGCCCAAAGGAGAACTGGAGAATCCTCCAGTGGGCCACCACCATCTTATATGAGCAGTACTTGCCACTATATACTTGAATCACTATGTACAGACACAGGCGACATCTTATTTATTTCCCAATCTACCCAAATCATTGCTATAGAAGCTTGTGATTGAGGATAATGGCACATTTTCATGTAGCTGAAAAGTGGGGCCCTGGAGTTGGTTACTGGTGGGCCCTCAGCACCCCAGTCCGAGACTAGTTCAGTATCTGCGCTACCCACCGTTAAACTCTGAGCAATCGCTATGATGTTGAAGTTAGTTATACAATGTGAGAATTGTGCAATTCTGAAAATAGTTTCTACAAGATGTGATTTAAAGGTAAAAAAGATTGTGCACATTGAAAGAAAGAAAGGTTATGTAATATATCGTATTATTCTAATATTATTAATTTATTTAATTTCATTATTAGTTTTTTCCCTTCAGGAGTGCAACCTCCCCAGTTCCGTGACTCCTGATTGTTGGGGAGCAGGTACTCTTGATTGATCGACAGTTGAGACCAGAGGCATTGTTTCCCGGTGCCCTTTCAATGCTGCTCCGTGAAGCCTGCATCAGAAGCACAATGGGACTGAAGCTGGCCGCTTTCAGGCGCTATTCACACTCTCCAATTATCCCGGCCAGCCTCCGTTTAGTGCTTACAAGCTCAATAGACAATAGCTTGTAAGCACTGCACATGCTTCACTTGGCAATGGGATGTAAACTATAAAGAAATAATAAACTTTGGTTCCTTTTCCCCAAATTGTAATAGTAAGTAAATTTGCAAATTTACCCATCTTCGAGAATGGAAATGACCCTTTTACCTTACTGGTATATGTCGCTCGTACATCACTGAGCTCCATATGCTGCTGTGTTTGGAATTGATTTTCTACTCCTTTATAACATTATTGACATTTTACCTTAGAGTTCAGAATGTTTTTCAGGTATTTTTCATCCACAATAAGAAATGTTTTGACATTGCTTCATTCTTCCTATTAAAAGATCATTGCTTTATCTCTTTTTAGGTTAAGACAGAAGGATCTCGGATTAATCTAAATCTCCAGGAATGTGAAAGAGAACGAGCTGAATTGCTGGAGAAATGTAAAAATCTGGAGAATGAACTTGAAAACATCAGGGAGCATTTAAGGTGCAGCATGCTACGTACCGATCGGCTGTAGCCATCATCGGGTATAACATTGGAAGATTGAAGATATTTTCACTTCATTGTGAATTTGCTTTTTCCGCTTTAGAAACTTAACGTCTGAAAAAATGGCTGAAAAAGAGAAGCAGAAAAGTGTTGAGATGAAAACTCTAGAGCTGATTTCTCTCCTGACGCAATCTAATCAGCGGGTCCTTAAGCTGGAGAGTGATCTGGAAAATAAGGAGAATGTACTGAAGGACAACAATACTCTGCTGCATGAAAACAAAGAGTTAAAAGAACAGCTTACGAAAATGGTAAAGAATCAATGTGCTTCAGAGCCAGTGGATATCGAGCCCGTGTCATGCTTTAAGGTGAGTCTTATTAGTAAATCTGAGCCTTCTATATCTATGATATGAATTATCAAATGGAATCTGTCACCAGGTTTTTCCTACCCCATCAGAGAGCAGTATAATGTAGGGGCATTGCTATGCAATGCTATTATCACTTGTTTCTTAAAGGGGTTTGCATGCATCGGAACCCTTGAGCCTGTGCTTTGTGATTGGCTTTTCTGTCTGCCGAGCCACAGCAGATGTACATTTTCTCAGGGTGTTTATCTTCCATTATCCTTGCTTCAGTCTTTTTAGGTTAAAAGTTGTTTTCGGGGGACTGGCGCTTCCAAACCCTTGGATTTATTACCTAGCTGCTCAGGGCCAACAGATGAGGGGGTGGAGGGATGTGTCTGGGGCTGGTTCAATACAAAGGGTCTTGGTCCAGGTGATGGGGAGAGATCCTTTGGTTCAGGGGTCGGAGGCAGGAAGTTTTAGGAAGATGGGTTTGGTGTATCCTACTTTAGCGCTGATACATAAAGTCTGGGAGGCAATTAAAATGATTAGGGGTTTGGAGCACTTGACAAATTTTTTCCCCGATATGGCAAAACGAGACTCTACCGGAATTTGTTAAAATGGGAGAATTTAAAAACTGGATGAGACTGGGAATACAGTGCATGGTTCAGGTGCAGGACGCGCAGGGACTGGTGCCCTTTGGAAAGTTGCAGGAAGATTATGGGCTACCGGAGGTCTGCAGATTTCAATATGGTCGGTTTCGGCATGCTTATGTTACGCAGAGCAAGACGATGAATATAGAGATTCACAAGGATATATTGATTGATTATGTCTGCGCAGAGGGGGGAACAAAAGGGGTAGTGTCGGGCATTTATAAGGATCTAATGCATACTTTTATAAATAATTATCCTATGGGAGGAGGAGTTGGGCAGGATAGAGGAAGATAAATGGGAAGTGATTATGGAATATTTACCCCAGTTATCGCTGAGTGAACCGGGCAGACTCTCGCAGATATATGTACTCCATAGAGTATACAGGACTCCTGAACGGCTGTATAGAGCGGGTCTGAGACAGACTTCTGAGTGTCCTCGGTGCCGGGGGCTGGAATTCTCCATATGTTGTGGCAGTGTCCAAATCTGAACCCATATTGGATAGCGGTGCTTAATGCCATAGGAGGAGCGTATGGTTGTAGGATTGAGAGGGACCCTGTGGTGTGTGTACTTGGATATGTGGAGGAGGTCCAGGTACATAATAAATATAAGGTGGCAATGGCTAGATTACTATATATTGCGCAGATACTGGACAAATGAAGATCCGCCGACGTTGAGAGAATTTTTCAGACAGTCTGACTCTATTGTTAATATGGAAAAAAACATTTATGTTAAGAGAAAAGGCATAATAACATTTGAGACATTGTGGACACCTTGGGTGGAGATAAGATGACCCTGAACTTAGGTTACACCATGCATCATTTGCTGCTCTTGTATGTGATGGGGGGAGGGGAGGGAGGGAATTTTGGAAACTAATGACCACTGTTAATGTTGTTCTCATTGCGATTTTTGTTTTATTGCTTTGTACCTTGAAAATGTATCTGATTTAAAAAAAAATAAAAAACAAATAAAAAGTTTTCATTTACTTATTTGTCTGCCCTACCACCTTTCGGGTACGACTTTATGTATATTCCTCCTGCTGGTATTTTCTGCTGGTGATAGTCTCATTTGGATGTCCAGCCACACTGCTGTAGTTGAATCCAGTCAGTGAAATACCAGCTAGGGTTTATCTCTGTTTTTATGTTCTTTACCCTGCACCTATCTTCTGTTTCTTTTTAGGAAGTAGGCAGCATATTCTCTAACAGAACTTATTTTTAATCCTTTATTCCGTGTTTGTTTTACTCACTCTGGGATCTCTTTCTATTTCAGCAGACTTTCCCTTCTGCAGGAAATTTACACTCTGATGGGCCCCAGATCTTACATGGATATTGGGACTATAAAACTTTCACACCACTAAACTTAAGCTAATTAGGCATTTACTCTCTAAAATCAGTTTTTGTTTATTTAAATGTATATTTGTTATGTCATGTTTTTGCTCTCCGTGTATATAATTGTGTTTTTTCAGATACTTTCTTATACCATGGCTGATGTAGAGACCTAAGAAGTCTTGAAAGCTTGCTTTGTAACAACATTTATTTTATTTTTGTTAGCCATTAAAAGGTGTCAGAACTACAAGATTATCCTTTTGTTTTTCCCACTGAGAGCAATCCTCTTCCCTCATGTATACACACAGGACCGCTTATTCTGAAAAGTTACTTGAACGCACCATTACACTCTAAAGATGCATTTTATATGTTACAGGACAAATTTTTAGATATTGAACGTCTAAGAAATCCACCGTCAGAAAACTTAAAAAATGTAGATCCTGATGACTGCGGATCGCTCATCACAGCACTGAGGTCTGTACATATGGATGTGTACATCTGTTGAGCTTACTGTGGTTGAATTATTCAGATATTTATCTAGACTCTTTACTTTAGGGCCGAATTATCAAAGAAAGAAGCTGAAAATCAAGAACTTCACGCTAAATTTCTTAGTGCAATAAATAGTCACACACTGGACACCGAACCAGTAAAATTAACTTTACAACAGTCAGGTCAGTGCAGGATTTGAACAAAAGGTAATTTTTTTTTCTTCCCGAATCGGTGCCATTCTTGTCATTGGGAAATGGCTGGTATTTCCTATTATGAGAATTTGGTTTAACTCCTTAACAACCTGACACTTACATTTTCATCACAGGTTGAAGCGGTGTGTATGGAGCAGGCTCAGAAGTTGAGCCCGCTTCATGCCAGGCAGATGCCTCAATTACATAGCGGACAGCTGCCTGTAACTGCAGTGACCTGAGCAGTCTCCAATTGCTGCTGTTAACCATTTAGATGACAGTCACTGACAGCAGAATTTAAATGGCATGATTGCTAATTCACTGGTGCACCATCTCCCATCAGTTCAACTACGATGCAGCCCTGACAAAAATAAAACAAAAATATACATATACAACAAATTTGGTGTTTTTATGATACTTTGGGAGAAAGGGTCAGCATTTTTGTAGTACATACTCTGTCTGATTTTTCAATTGCACTAACTGGATAGGAAAAAAGCTAAATGCCCTTTCCTGTTACAGTAGATCCCATCACAATCCTTTTATTTTTCATATTAACCAATTTTTCTAATATTCTGTCGTGAGTATAATTTTGATCTCTTCATGGCCGTGTGTTAAAATTCTATTTACATTGCAGAAGTAGAAAACTTCCAGCATCTGGAGTCAGTGAGCAAACAGTTACAAGAAGAGAATGAAAGACTGCATGACACAGTGAAGGAATTGAAGCGAAAACTCAGTAAAGCTGAAGCTGACACGGCAAACACCAAGGTCTCCATGGCTCAGAGAACCCGCCAATTCCAGCTCATCCAGGACGAGTTATTGGAGAAAGCTTCAAAAACAACCAAGCTTCAGCAGGAAGTGCGTGCAGATGTGGAAAACGTGTGTTGTCGTGTTATACTCCGCAGTCTGCCACCTCTGGGTGCTTGTGTAACCATTAGTAGTGCAGAAGATTGCTTGCATCTTCCTTGCCATTGCATTATAGATTGTCAACCTATTTTTCTGATCCATTGTTGAAGGGGTTGTCAACTACTATGACATTGGTGATATCAGATCTCTGGGGATCTCTAGCACCTGCCCCATCCCCCCCCCCACCCTGATCAGCTGTTAGTAGCTCCAACAGATATCCCAATACAAGCTGTGCACCTCAGTTGCAGAAACTATTTTGTAGCCGCTCCCAGGTACTGTTGATAAGCTCCATCCAGTATTTAGTAGCCGTTCCCAGGTCCTACAGATCAGCTCCGTACACTGTTTAGTGGCCGCTCCCAGGTACTGTTGATAAGCTCCATTCAGTATTTAGTAGCTGTTCCCAGGTCCTACAGATCAGCTCCGTACACTGTTTAGTGGCCGCTCCCAGGTACTGTTGATAAGCTCCATTCAGTATTTAGTAGCTGTTCCCAGGTCCTACAGATCAGCTCCGTACACTGTTTAGTAGCCGCTCCCATGTACTGCAGAATTCCATTGATCTGATATTAAAGTTGTCATCTGTATCATTGTAGTGAAAAAACGCTCAAAAACATTTAGACATTTCCCATTAAACCACTCGAGTGTTGCTTTAGCAGTATGGTTTGGGTCATTGTCTTGTTGGAAGGTGAACTTCCGTCCCAGTCTCAAATCGCTGTCAGACTGAAATGGGTTTTGCTCAAGAATATCCCTGTATTTTGCACCATCCATTTTCCCCCTAGACTCAGACCATTTTCCCTGTTCCCCCTGCCAAAAATCATCACCAGAGCATGATGCTCCCACCACATTGTTTCACTGTGGTGATGGTGCTCTTCGGGTGATGAGCTGTGCTGGTTTGGTGCCAGTCATAGCGTTTATCTTGGTGGCCAAAAAGTGCAGTTTTGGTCTCATATGATCACAGTGGTGTAAAGCCGCGCACCACCGTACTTCGGAGAATCAGATAAGCAGTTCTGCAGTCATGGATCGCGCTTCTTTATCCTGCAGTCTGATGAAATAACAGGAGAACGTTACCAGACTGACTACGCTGTGAAAGAGAAAACATTTGGTGGAGAAGCGATAAAGCTATCTGGTCGTTTTTGAGAGGTTGGCCAAAGCTCCTTAGTTCCAATATAAATCCTAATACTCCAGCACACAATACATCTTGGACAATTTTATTTGTCCAACATTGTGGAAACTGTTGGGAAAAGTCCCTATTCTGTTCCCTATGACTGTGCCCCGGTCCACAAAGCAAAGTGTGTAAATGCATGATTGGTGGAGTTTGGTGTGGAAGGACGTGACCAGCTGTCCAGATCGCTGTCCTCAAATCTGTCCAACATCTTAGAGGTGAACAAGAATGGAAATTGTGATCCCGACTTCTGCTCCATAATCAGTGTCTGACCTTACAAATGGTTTTCAGGATAAATGGACACAAATTCCCACAGACACCTCCAGAATAATGTGTAAAATCTTTACCAGAAGAGCAGGAGCCGTTATCGCTGCAAATGGACCAACTCCATATTGATGTCTATAGAGTTAGAATGCGAGGCCAGAAAAGCTCCTGTAGGAGTAATATATGGGTGCACCAACACTTTTGTTTACCTAGTGTATGCCCCGTTATAGTACTTTCATATCACCATTTACATATAGGATGCAAAGGTTCAGAATCTATACAGAAATAGTGCGATTCTTTATACCAATGTTATTGACAGGTGACAAAGAAATCTCTGAAGATTGGCTCTCTCCAGAAGTTACTAGAAGAGAAGACCGAGGCTTACTCGTGTGCAGCAGCTAGGAACACCAAGCTGGAAGAAGAAATAATGGTAATTTATGTAAATTAAGCCTTGTAAAATTGAAGAGGAAATCGGGAATGTAAAAAAAATCCCTAATTGTGTGCCTTCAGGAGCTCTAACTGCTGGTAATTTGACACAGAAACCTAATTTAATCCTATAATAACAGGGGTTGGGTTACTCACAGTATTGATCACTCTTAGGGTGCAGTCAGACGGCCGTGTAACACTGACAATGATCGAATCGCAATGCTCGGACTGGCCGGCGGCTCTCCTGACCCAAGCATGAAGGCATGCATTTCTATGGGAGCGGTCACCCTCAGGTCAGGAGAGCCACCGGCCAGTCCGAGCATTAGACGGAGTAGAGTGGTGGTGCACATGTGTGAGCGCTGCTCCTATCAGAGAATAAGGACCTCTGTGTGGCCCCGAGTAGTTGGATCCTCCACAACCATACATTTATCATCTATCCTGTTGTGGGTAGGTGATACATTTTGTTCATTGGGTAAATTCCCTCAATGAAATGTGCTAACCATTTCAGCATTAGACAGTCCGGCTAGGGGCCATGTATTGGGAACTCTTTTTTGAGAACTAGAAGCTACAAATGTGCTGGTAGAAAGAAATATGAGTCGAACAGCAGTGGTGCTTAGAGGTTGTCTCTTTTCACCCCATAATGAGCCTAATCAATACTAGCCCTGGAATATGGATAGCACCATTGTAAGATCGTGTAATGTATTATCTTTTCCAGGATTACAAAGCTCGGATATGTCACATGGAGGAAAATATTACTAAAGAACACCAAGAAGTTCTCTTGGCATTTGAAAAATCAAAAAATATGCATCTTGATCAGCACAATGAACTCCTGAAACAGGTGGAACATGTAAGATAAATTACAATGTATTGTCAAAGTTAGGGGTAAACATTTTAAGAAATTAGAAGAATAAAAATTGCCTGACAGAATAAGTGCTTTATTTTATAGTATCAGCTCCCACCAATCATTTGCTCATGTGTGCTGCAATTTTCGGAGCTTCTATTCTCAATGAGACCCCATTCTCTAAGATTCAAGTTCAAATGAATAAAGGGTGGATCCGCAATACCGGCCGCAACCACTATCAGTTTGATGGAGCTGCTGAGTTTTGACATTATCCAAGAACTTCTGTCCACGGCCAGTAACAGCTGATCGGTGGGGGTACCAGCGATCGCATCCCCACCGGTGAGATATTGATGGCCATCAACTGAAAACTGGTGGCCAACCTCTTTAATGACCTCGGCAGTGTGTTTATGGCCGTAATCCTGCTGCATAATAAATTTGGAGCCACACACCACCCTAACGGTATTGCATCATAGATGAATATAGTAAACTAGATGGTGGCCCGATTCTAACGCATCGGGTATTCTAGAATATGTATGTAGTTTATTTATGAAGATTTTAGAATAATACAATAAATAAGCAGAATTCGGCTGGCCGGGCGCGACCAATTAGCGAAGCGTGGTTCAAATCCCACGCCAATGCGCGGCCGGAGTGCGCCTGTCGCTGATTGTTCACGGCCGGCCACGTAGTATATAGCACAGCCACATAGTATATAACACAGCTCACGTAGTATATAACAGCTCACGCAGTATATAACAGCCCACGTCGTGTATAACACAGCTACGTAGTATATAACACAGCTACGTAGTATATAGCACAGCCACGTAGTATATAACAGCCACATATATTGCACAGCCCACGTAGTATATAGCAGAGCCACGTTGTATATTGCACAGCCCACGCAGTATATTACACAGCCCACATAGTATATAACAGCCCACGTAGTATATTGCACAGCCCACGTAGTATATAGCACAGCCACGTAGTATATAGCACAGCGACGTAGTATAAAACACAGCCCATGCAGTATATAACACAACCGCGTAGTCCCACATAGTATATTCCACAGCCAAGTAGTATATTCCACAGCCACGTAGTACATTGCACAGCCACGTAGTATATTGCACAGTCCACGTAGTATATAGCACAGCCCACGCAGTTTATTACAGCCACGTAATATATTACACAGCCCACGTAGTATATAACACAGCCCATGCAGTATATAGCACAGCCCACGTAGTCCCACGTAGTATATAGCACAGCCAAGTAGTATATTGCACAGCCACTTAGTATATTGCAGAGCCGACGCAGTATATAACGCAGCCCACGCAGTATATAACGCAGCCCACGCAGTATATAGCACAGCCCACGTAGTCCCACCTAGTATATTACACAGCCACGTAGTAAATTACACAGCCCACGTAGTATATAGCACAGCCACGTATTATATTGCACAGCCGACATAGTATATAACACAGCCCACGCAGTATATAACACTGCCCATGCAGTATATAACCCAGCCCACGTAGTATATAGCAATGTGGGCACCATATCCCTGTTAAAAAAAGAAAAGAAAAAATAGTTATATACTCGTCCTCCGACGGATCCAGCCCAGGCCTTTCCTGCTCCTCACGCGCCGCTCCAGTCCCAAGCGCCAATAACACATGATGATGTAGCGGTCTCCTGAGACCGCTACTTCATCTCCAGTCATTGCCGCTTGGGACCAGAGCGCGAGGAGCGGGGAAGGCCTGGGCTGGATCTGGGGGCCTTCGGAGGGTGAGTGTATAATGATTTTTTCTCTATCGCCTTTCATTGGGGGACACAGAAACCATGGGTGTATGCTGCTGCCACTAGGAGGCTGACACTATGCAAATAAAAAAGTTAGCTCCTCCTCTGCAGTGTACACCCTACCGACAGGAAGTAGGATATTCAGTTTAGCTTAGTGTCAGTAGGAGGTGGACACGGGTCTTTCATTAGACCCTTATCTACCTCAATGTGCGTCGTTTCTTTTCAGATTTTTCCGGAGGGATACAGGGTGAACAGTCACACCTGTAGTCCCACTATGCGGACTATGAGTACGGCGTGTACTGCCACCCCGTATCCTCATAGATCCCTCTCCAGGACCAAGATCCTAGCACACCAGCGTGCTCAGAAGTCCGGTCCTGGCTCCGTCCCCCACCCACTCGCCCACCAGAGCCTGTCGGTTGGAGGAGACGAGGACGTCCATCACAGCTCCGTGGACGTCTGATACCTTCAGGTTAGTAACTGCGTGGGATGTTTAGGTGAGTATTTCCCCTAAATTTCCAGATCTCTAAATACGCTGCACTATCTTCTATGGCGGCGCTGATTTTATTTTAAAAGGGATCCTAGGGGCACCAAGACGAGCAGTGGCTCTGCACTACGGGCTATCCCCTTCATTGGGGCCGCAGTGCCCTCCCTGCGGCCGCACTGCGCAGCGGCCGCAATGTCACTTTTCTGGCGACGCCGGCACCGCTCCCCCCTGCGGCCGCCCTGCGGGCTTCGGCGCCGCAATCCCCTTTCCAGCGGCGCCGGCCTCTAAATTGGGTCCCGGCTTCTGCCGGGGCCTACTTCGGCGCCACGTCCCGTTCTCCCTGCGGCTCTGGCAGGCTGCCGCGCTGCTCTGCGGCGCACTGTTCCGGGGCCGCGGTTTCTTTTCCAGCGGCGCCGGCCTCTCCTTTAGGTCCCGGCTTCAGCTGGGGCCTACTTCGGCGCCGCGTCCCGTCCCTGCGGTCCTGGCAGGCTGCCGCGCTGCTCTGCGGTGCACTGTTCCGGGGCCGCGGTCTCTTTTCCAGCGGCACCGGCCTTTCCTTTAGGTCCCGGCTCCTGCCGGGGCCTACTTCGGCGCCGCGTCCCGTCCCTGCGGTCCTGGCAGGCTGCCGCGCTGCTCTGCGGTGCACTGTTCCGGGGCCGCGGTCTCTTTTCCAGCGGCACCGGCCTCTAATTTAGGTCCCGGCTCCCGCCGGGGCCTACTTCCGGTACCGCGCTCCTTCACTTGCGCTTTCTTCGGGCGGGCTTTCTCCCGCCCGACAAACTGTGCCCTGCAAACTCCGCCCACCGGCGCCATGTGGGCTGTCTCCGCCCCTTCCCCCACGTCGCTGCTGAGCCAGGGCAAGAGATTCCAACGTGCCCGCATTTTCTCCTGGGGGCACAGCACATCATCTGCGCGGATCACACCAGAGGCTGCAGGGCAGCAGCTCCATCTTTCTGTTCCACTGCTGTTCTTCAGGCCTGCAGTAAGTTCCGGACAAGAGTGCCCCAGATGTGTCTACCTGTTCTCCTAGGGGCTATTGTTCCTGAGGAGCATCTTCCAAGCCGTGCAGCTTTCCATCTGGACACCGCAGCGCCTGCCGTGAGTACCTCTGCACCGCAGTTTGACTCAAACCCCTAATCTTCTGACATTTCCCTTAGGGGCCCGTTCGGTTTAATTTTAAGGGAGGTCGCTCCCGGCCTCCTACCTTTTCCTGTGTCTTAGTGAAACACTTTCAGGGTTCGCCTTGTAACCACAAGCTCCCTTCAGGCAGGCCTGCAGCAACCCACATTTTGTTCCCGCTGCTCCGCCTCAGCGAAGTCCCCACCCCAGGTTGGGCCTCCCCTCTGTCTCTATTAGTAGCGGATCTCACACGGGTGTCCCAGACCCTTGTGTCCGTGCTCGATCGGTTGCCCCTGCAGCCTTCCGTAGTAGCCAGCGGGTCGCAGGAAGCCCTGTCCGAGTTTTCCAATACAGGCCGCGAAAGATTCAGTCGGGAACGCCAGTCTGAGTTATCTTCTCGGTCCATCTCGCCCCACGGTCTTTCTCTGTGGTCCCCCCCGGAGTCAGGCGAGGCTTTCTCTGATGTGCCTTCGGAGGATAATTTGGGGCCGGAGTCGAACCATATCTTATCATGAGGGATATGGTTCAAAGCCTCATTGGAGCGTCCAATCTGACTTGTGGCTACAAAGATTCCTCTACGAAACCCGCAGATCAGGCGGTTTCGTTTAGACGGTCTAAACTACCTCCCAAGGGATTCGCTCCTCATCCTGAATCGAGGAGCTTCTGGCCAGAGAAAGAGCGAATTCGACCAGACGTTCTCAAAGAGGAAAGCGTCTTGGAGTCTCATATCTCTTTCCTCCGAATCTCATCGCCAATAGACTTGCCACCAACACAGTCCTCACGCTGTCCGGTGGGGCGACTCTGACAGGTTCCATCGATAGGATCATGGAATCCTTTGTGAATTCGGCTCTCGAACCTGCCGCATCATCCCTATGCCCGCTTGCACTTGGGTTTCGAAGTCGGTATCCGAAGGGGCTAAAACAACTCCGTTGGGGCATTCTAGCTGGAGCTCCACCAGACTGGCTGGCGGAAGTTACCACCCAGATTACTCATGCCGGGGAGTAATGTGTTCTCTGGACGTCGCGTCTTCTGCCGCTCAGACACCCGGTAATGTTGTTGCCAGCCGTCGTTCTGTTTGGCTCAAGAGTCATCAAAGAAGTCCCTTACGAGCCTGGCTTTTTCAAGGATCACGTCCTTTCGGTTCCAAGCTGGACCAAATTATTAAGGACGCCACTGGCGGCACCAGTTCTCTTAGGCGGCAACTTCGGTCCTTTTCGGCCTTTTTTGCGTCGTTTCGCGGCATCAGATTCCTTTTTGCAACAGAGGCCACAGGCACGTTAAGGAAAGAAGGTATTCTTCGACTCACTCCTTCCTGGCGTCCCCGCTACTCCTAAGGTGGATTCTCCAGGTCCAGGACTGGAAGTTCCACCTAGGCATGACCCACGACTAGACTCTAGCCCGTTTCTCCTGTTCCTCAGGGACGTCTGGGTCTCCTCAGTAGAGGACGCATGGGCCAGGGCACTTGTATCCTCTAGATACAAAATCTTCATTTCACGGCCCTGGGATCGTTTTCTTCGAATTCCAACCTCCAAGAGACCCCGCTCTAGTCCCGGGTTTCTTTACAGCCATTGTTTCCCTCCTTAGATCCGGGGTAATCGTTCCCGTCCCAGAACAGGAACGGTTCAACGGTTCACAGGCTTCTCTTCGAATCAGAGGACGACAAGGTTCGTCCCAGTCCGGATCTCAATTTGCAGAACAGGAGGTTTCGTCGGAGACACTTCAGGATGATATTCCCTCGTTCAGTAATCGCTTCCATGGAGGCTCAGGAATTTCGGTTTCAGGCTCCCTAAAGTCTATCCATCTTCCCGACACTCTAGCCGTTGCGGGTGGCTCGTCAACAGGAAGAAGTTCCATCTTGTTCAGCGCCTCGTATCTCCGGGCATGTTCTTCGACACTTGTCGGACCAGAGTCTTCCTTCCCGAAGACAGGGTATCCCTCCTTTGTCAGGAAGTTTGCTTGCTCCAGGGTTTTCGGCTCCCCTCCTTTCCGATGGGCCTTAAAGGTCCTAAGGAGGTTTGTTGCAACATCGGGAGCAATTTTCCCTTCGCCCGTTTCATTCAAGACTTCTTCAGCAGGCTACTCTATCACAGGGGGACAGGTCTGTCTTCTCCCTGCATCGTCCGATCCGGCTTTCCCCCGGGTCAAACGGTTCCCCGACTGGTGGCCGAGGTCACTTCTCTTATCCCAGAGTAGATCCTTCACAGCATATCTTTCCTTTCAGTTCCCTGGCAGGTGGTGACGACGGACGTCAGCCCGCTCGGCGGAGGCGCGGGGTTTTGTCACCTGTTCTTTTCAGGGTTGTTGGTTGGTGCAGGAGTCCTCCTTGCCGATCAATGTCCTCGAGTTCCGGATCATCTTTCTGTCTTTCCTTCACTGGGTAAGGATTCTCAGCAGCCTAGACAGACAATGACACAGCAGTGGCATATATCTACCACCAGGGGTGGACTCGGCGGTCTCTGGCCTCGGCCGAGTTTCCAGGATCCTCCTTTGGACAAAGGTAATGGTCCTGGTGAGCTCCGCAGTGCATGTCCCCAGCGTGGACATTTAGGCCGCCGACTTCCTCGGCCGCGAGGGCCTTGTGGCAGGGGACTGGTACTTTAGGAGGTTTCCTATCAGATTGCTCTTCGATTGGGGGACTCCAGATGTGGACCTCATGGCGTCCCGATTGAATAGGAAGGTCCCTTGGGTCGGTCCAAGGTCCCGCGATCCTCTCACAGTAGTGTTAACACTCTGGCCATTCCTTGGTTGCAGTTCGCGCTCCCCTATCGGTTCCCACTCCTTTCCCTTGCTTTCCAAGCTGTCGAAAAGATCAAGGCGGGATGGGTGTCGGTCATTCTGATCGTCCCGGATTGGCCCAGGAGGTCTTGGTTTGCGGACATCATCAATCTTCTCCCGGTCACCCCTGGTGCCTTCCAAACAGACCCGATCTGCTGTCTCAGGGTCCGATCTGCCACCCGAATTATCGGTCGCTCAGTTTAACGGCGTGGCTGTGGACTCCACAGTTCTAAGAGCGTCCGGGCTTTCGGCCCGGATGGGTCACGCTATAATCCAGGCTAGGAAGCCTTCGTCTTCTTTCAGGATCTACTATCGTACCTGAAAGGCTTACTTTCGTTGATGCGAGTCCAACCGCTTTTCACCTATGTCCTTTCCCTGCCTTCCATTTGGTTTTCCTTCAGGCAGGACTGGATTTGGGCTTCGCTCTCAGTTCCATAAAGGGCCAGGTTCCTGCGCTCTTCTTCCCTTTAAGAAGACGTTATCTTCTCAGCCACAGGTTAAGACCTTCCTTCAAGGAGTAGCCCACGCTGTCCCTCTGTACAGGGCCTCTGTGGATTCATGGGATTTAAAGGTTGTGCTGGTTATTCTCAGGGGTTCCCCCCTTTTGAGCCTCTCAGGGAGTTTTCCCTGTCAGTTCTATCTCGGAAGGTGGCTTTTCTCAAGTCCATCTCTTTGATCCGCCGCGTGTTTGAGTTGGCGGCCATTTCTTGCCGACCTCCTTTATGGTTTTTCCACCAGGACAAGGTGGTCCCAGGCCTCCGCCTTCCTTCTTTTCACGAGGTGGTTTTCATCTTTCCACCTCAGCGAGGACATCGTTCTACCTTCCTTTTGTCCAGCTCCGACTCATCCTCTGGAGCGATCGTTGTACAGGCTGGACCCCGTCAGGGCAGTGAGGATCTCCCTGGCTAGCACGGCCGCTTTCCGAAAGATGGATTCTCTTTTCGTCATCCTTGATGGCGTGCGTAGAGACCTGCTGGCTTCCAAGGCGACTATTGTTCGCTCGATCAGAACGGCAATTTTGGAAGCTTACCGGGTCAAGAACAGAGTGCCCCTCCTGAGATAAAGGCTCACTCTACCCGGGCAGTTGGCGCTTCCAGTGTGGTACGTCACAGGGGTTTTCGCCGACGGCTTTGCAAAGCGGCAACCTGGTCTTCCATCCACACGTTTCGCCGGACTACGGCGGACTCCAGCCTGGGCAGAATGATCCTGCAGGCGGCAGTAGTTAGTCCTCGTACTTGATGGAAGTCTGTTTTTCCCACCCCAGGGACTGCTTTGGGACGTCCCATGGTTTCTGTGTCCCCCAATGAAAGGCGATAGAGAAAACAGGATTTTTGGTTGCTTACCGTAAAATCTGTTTCTCGGAGCCTTCATTGGGGGACACAGCTCCCTCCCAAGTTGAACAGCTCTGTTTACTGTATACGTTTGAGTTCTTTGAATACTCTTTGAGTGCTTGAAACTGTTAATCTATGGAGCGCCGTGGAATTTGTTGGCGCTATGTGGATAAAGTTTATTATGTTATTATTATTCTTTCTCTTTTACACGTTGCTTCTCCTACTGCTTTTTCACTAACTGAATATCCTACTTCCTGTCGGTAGGGTGTACACTGCAGAGGAGGAGCTAACTTTTTTATTTGCATAGTGTCAGCCTCCTAGTGGCAGCAGCATACACCCATGGTTTCTGTGTCCCCCAATGAAGGCTCCGAGAAACAGATTTTATGGTAAGCAACCAAAAATCCTGTTTTTTTTAACATTATATGTTTTTACTATTGATGTTGCATAGGCAGCATCAATAGTAAAAAGTTGGTCACACAGAGGGTTAATGGCAGGGTTAACGGACTGCCTTACACCGCGTTATGCCCCGGTGTAAGGCAGTCCGGTTAACGCTATGTGGGTGCTGACTGGGGGGGGGAGTAGGGAGGGGGCACTGACTGCAGGGGAGGAGGGAGGGGCCGATTCGCGGCCGGACTGTGCCCGTAGCTGATTGGTCGCGGCCTCGGGTCGCGACCAATCAGCGACGCGGGCTCTCCATGACAGACAAACAGATGGAAGTGACCCTTAGACAATTATATAGTAGATAGCATGGCATCCGGTTCTGCCTACCCTTGCTTCTGCAGAAGCTTCTGGCGTGTTATGTTTCTCGGTGGCTTCACTGGGACACTGGAGACCATGAGTGTACAATGCTGCCGCCAGGAGGCTGACGGTAAGGAAAAAGTTGCCTCCTCCTCAGCAGACCTTCCGCTAATTATTGCAGATTTCTTGTGTGTGCTAGACTTTACAGTCAACCAATAACTCCGTACCATGGGTAATTCAGTCTAATCTTCAATTATTTCCTATTTCAACCCCTAAAGCTCAAATGTCAGGTGGAGATGAAGACCTTGGAAGTGACTGAACAAGAATCTACAATCCATTCACTCCAAGAAGACGCAGCATCAAAGGAACAGCAGCTGGAGTCTCTGGGTAACAAGCTGATGGAAACAAAGAAGGTATAGTCCCTATTCTCATTTTATATTATTATTAGAATATATATTTTCCAATATCTCACAGATGTATAATTCTTACATTTTGCCTCAGGCGGCAGCCCACTGACCATATGAAAGCTGAAAAGTTATATATACAAAAAGTTTTAACGTTGTATGTTCGAGGAGTGGAACCGACACCTATTATACATTTATGACCTATCCTCGCCATTTGCCATAAATGTATCAGACCGTAATACTCTAAGTTTTATTGCGATCCTTGGGAATTGTTCAGTCTAACAGTTTGGCCGCCGTTTGTGGTTCCTGGTCTGGAGAACGGTTCTTTTAACCTTGTTGGTATGTTTTATTTACTCTTCCATCTTGCTCTAATAATCCAGGGAATGTCCCATTTAAATTATTTCTAATAATGCTGAATTAGAGGAATTTTAGTGTGTGTTGAATAGATCCAGTTCTGGTGCTTGTGGCAGTGACAGTTCCTGGCATTGGGTCAGTTTAAAGTATTTTCATTTGCATTTTTTTTTGTCTCTTTTAATCATTTTTTATATATAGGAACTTGAGCGTCACAGAAAAGGTGCAGCTGACAGAATGAAAGTACTTGAGAACCAATTGGAGATTGAAGCTCTGAAGGTGAGCTGCGTGTGTACCATAGAACATAGATGTATACATGTGCACTGTGTGACTTACTGCTCCTTGTGGCTACAGCAAGCTTACTCCATGTTGTGTTTTGTCTTTGTTTTTTCATTTTAATTTCCAGGTTAAACAGCTGGAATCCACTTTATCAGTTTGTAAAGATGAACTGGGAATATATTTACAGAAACTGGAAGATAACAGAGAAAGTTTTGAAAATCAGACAAAGAAAAGGTCAGAAGAGGTGAGTATCATGAAATGATTGACCGCTTGGAGATCAACAATCGCTGCCATTAAAACATTGACAGCAGCATTGAAATGACTGGGTTATGACTAGCAGCTTCGGGATAAACACTTTAAAGTATAGTTTCTCTGAAACCCTCCAGTGCATACTTGCAATCGTGCAGCCAGGTTCTGATTCATGCTGCCCACAGTTTGGGCAGTGTGATTCAGGTGACATGTTCCATTTAACTATATTCTCAATACTGTAGTATATGGTCTAAGCAACCAGATGAATAAAGGCTGAAATCCCCAAGGGAGACTAAAACATGTTAAAAAAAACAAATATAAAAGTTTAAAGCAGGGCTGTGGAGTCGGTAAGCCAAAACTCCGACTTCTCAATTTCCATAACTCCAACTCCACCAATATGGGCTCCGACTACGACTCTGACTCCACAGCCCTGGTATAAAGCGCCCATTTTCACAATAAAAAAAAAATTGCATCGTGTCCACAAAAGTCTGATCTATTAAAATATAGAATTATTTAAACTTTACATTAAATCTTCAAACTAAACTCTGTCAAAATTGTGACATATTCCTCCCCTATCAAAACAATGCAATCAAAACGTTACATCTACCCAAAAATTATATCAATAAAAAGTATCATTTTATCACACAAAAATCCATCGACTGAAAAATAAAAAATGTTCTAGGTCTCAGAAAATGGGGACACAAACATTTTTTTTTTTTCTTTTTAAGTTAATTCTGAATCCTTTATTTTTGTTTTTTTATAACTACGAAAATGGTTAAAAAAAATAAAAAAAAAATAATAATGCTTATAAGTTTGGTGTTGCCATAATCTTACTGACTTGAAGAATCGTATTGCCAGGCAAATGTGAAAGGGTCTTCAATGCTTGCACAAGCATTGGGGGGGTGATCAGCAGGCGTGTCAAGAGTTGTACTCGGCACCAATCGATATTGATGGCCTATCCCAGCACTAGGTCATCAGTGTCAGGTTGGTCATTGTAATCGTACCAGTGGTGATGGTGAGCTGAAGTGCCAGTCTATTATAAGGCCCAGTGATGACTTAAAACCCAGTGATTTCTCAGCAATTACTATCTTCTTAGACTCCCCTATTAATATTCCCATTGTGCACAACGAAATAAGCATTAGATAAGTGGCTGGCAAATATCTCCCATGGTTTTGCAATGAGGAAAATATGTCCTAAATCCAGAAAAAAATAAGCAACAGCATTATGTAAATTAGAAAACGAATGTGTTTTGTTTGGGATTCTGTACGGAATCCACAAATATTTGTGACACCTTGATCCATGCTGTGCTGATCTCTGTATATTTGAGTATTTCGGGCATGCCTAAGATGAACAGTGTGGCGTTTTCACAGTTAATCATTGTACATTCATTTTTCTATAAAGGTTCAGTGCTTACAAAAGGAAATTAAATTGAGAAGTCAAAACCTTCAGGAAACCACTGAAGAGAATGTGCGTCTACAGCAAACCCTGCAACAGCAGCAGCAGATGTTACAGCAGGCAACTACCCGGATTGGGGACCTAGAAGACGTGCAGGCAGAGCTGGAGAAACAGGTGCTAGATATGGTTCAACTCATTTTTGGCCACTTACTCATTTTGTCATGCACCAGATGCTTTCATGGCATTGAAGAAAAGGAATTATTTTTATATCGATGTGTTAGTTATATTGTTGAACTCCTTCAGCAACACTAAATTGTCACCAGTAGTCCGTTTTCTACCTAAACTTACCGAACAGTAGTACACATGCACTTAAGGGTTGTCCCCATTTTAAGTATTGTTACTCTTAAGGGAGGCAAAAAAAGAAAAAGCCAAACTTCGCTTTTGCTCATCCTCCCAGTTTTCATCGGTGCCTCTCACCACTGCTCCCGTGATTGTGTGCAGGCTGCAGTGCTACAGTAAATCACTGAGCTCGGTGGCTATTGCCATCTACATTGTCAAGTTATTAAGCTCATTGATTGGCTGCAGCGCTGTTGTCACTGCTGCAGCCTGTATCCAATGTCTGTAGCAGTAGTGGGAGACAGCGCCGGACCCCAGGAGGTGAGGGTGAGTAAGGGTATGTTCCCACGGTCAGTAAACGCTGCGGGTTGGACGCTGCGTTCATCCGCAGCATCCAACCCGCAGCATCCAAGCCGCAGTGGCCAAATGTTACAGCATAGTGGATGGGATTGCAAGAAATCCCATCTCCACTATACGTGCATGGACGCCTCCAGCTTCCCTGCGGAGACAGACATGCGACGCGTCTTTCTAGACCGCAGCATGTCTATTTATCTTGCGGAGACGCTCCGTCTCCAAAAGATAGATATCACCGTCCAATGTATAGGATGTGGTGATTCCGCATGGTTCAGTGAGCACCTGTGGAATCATCTGCGTTCAAAAGCCGGCAGCGCTTTGGATGGAGCGGACATGTGCTGCTTCTAAAGTGCTGCCAATTACTGACTGTGGGAACATACCCTAAAAGCTCAGTCTGTTTATTTGTTGTTGTTTTTTGCCTCCTTAAGCTACTAAAGCACTAATCTTTGAAAGTGGACGACCCTTTTAAACGTAGTAGTAAAGTAAGAATTCGTATCCGCTTAATAAAAAGGGAAGAAATCATGCGTAGTGCAACAAGAAAAAGGGAGAAAGTTACCCTGAAAATAAACCTAAGCATATACCACATCTAGTATTCAAAATAATGCATCATTATCTTGGTCAAAAAATCACGTATACTATATACAATTGTATACATGGAGGATATACAATAATTGCAGCAGCCCCAGTTGTATGTATGAAATAGAAAGTGCAATGCCAACAGACAATACAGCACATGTAGCTGTCACGCACATGTTTCCGGGGCATGCATTGACATTCACCACTGGCTCTATTCTTGTGTCTTCTCACAAGTCACATCAATTATGATTACCTCTTTTTAGGATATGTCATCAATATATTGCATATCGGCCTCTATATAAAAGCAGTGCAAATTTCTATTAGTGCCTTAACTCTTTCAAGTCACATCTACAGACTAGCAGTGATCTGATTGAATCCCCCAAGTATTGCATCTCCTAATTTATCTGTATGACTAGTGTGTGTTGTGGGTTTTTTTTTTTTCCGGAGGATTGTTTCTTTAAAAGGAATTTGTCAGCAGGATTTCAACACTTCCCCCCCACCCCAAACTATTTATATGATTTACATGTGCATGTCGTGCTTTCAAACACAAGTCCAGCAATAGCTTTACATGGCCAGTCTTTTCCTTTGTTACTGTTTTGTCTTCGAAAGAGCTACATGAGCGCATAAATAGTTTGGGGTATAAAATGCTGCTGAAAGATTCCATTTAAAGATGAGTTCTGGAAATTTTTGTTAGCAAGTCCCACTCCTTCCCTTACTTTACCTACAGGTCCCCATAGCCTCTCTCCTGCTGTCCCTAGGATCATTCTTTTGGATATACTTGGATCAAATAGACCTTCATGAACTGCCAACCAATAATTCCTATAAGAATTTTTTTTCATAGTTTCTTTAAGGTAAAATTAGTCTTTAACCTATTAACATTATTCTGGCAATACACATCTGTGATATAACAGAATAAACCTAGTATAGTGTCCTTATTAAATGTGACATTTTTACTGCAGGTCTCTAAATTAGAATTTGAACTTGAGAAACAAAGATCATCTTCTCTAGTAGATCTGAAAGCCGCAGAGGAGAAGCTTCAGGTTGCTAATAAGGAGTTGTCTCGGAAAACTCATCAAGTGCATGAGTTCAGTGAGGCGGTTAGGTAAGTACAAAGTATATGCACTATTACCTCCGTAGGTGCGGAAAGTTACAATACATGCTGTACCTATACAGTGAACACATGAAAATGTGAATATAAATTGTGTACAATGTAGGGAACCATGCAGTAGAAAGGAGAAAACATTAGGGTCAATCAGTCCAAAGTATTTTCCTTATGGTTCTTACACGTGGTAAAACTGCAAAAAATAAATGGCGTTAGAATTGTGGTGTTTTTTTTTTTTTTTTAATTCAAGAATTTAAGTTTTTCAAGACTTGCCGATTTTTCGTTTTTCTGCTTTCGATTTTCCCTCTTTGTTCCTTGATGCAAAACTTTTATTTGTCTGTCTTGTTTTTTTTTGTTGGACGAGTTGCAGTTTTGAATGACACTTATCACTTGACATGTTCTAAAAATGGGAATAAAATTCCAAGTTGGGTGAAATGTTGAAAAACAAAAAAAGCAATTCCACCATTGTGTGTGTTTTGTATTTTTTTGGATGGGTGGCACCTGTTCATTGTGCAGTAAAAATGACCTGCCAATTTGATTCTAGTCAGGTGTCGAATGAATTGGACCTTTGCAAAGAAAAGCTGAGCCAAGCAGAGAGACGGCTGATAATGGCCACTACTGATGTGGAATCGAAGAGCGACAAATTGAGTCAACTGGAGTTGATGTTACAGAGAATAGAAATTGATCTGAGTGATAAAACCCAACTTGGTAAGATGTGAATTTCCTTGGTTATTACCAGAGAGATTATACAGTACTGGCATACTACTATGTATGTACTATGTATAAATGACTAGAAGTAGATGCACATCCATTATTAACAATTTGGCTGTTGCATTCTGTGGGGCAGGAATTGTTTCTTTATCGCTTCATTGGGGGACACAGCTAACCATGGATGTATGCTGCTGTCGCTAAGATGCTGACACTATGCAAAAAAAGGAAACTAGCTCCTCCGTAGTAGTATACACCCACCGACAGGCACGAAGTACTTCAGTTTGTGCTTAGGCTAGGTTCACATTGCGTTAGTGGGTGTCCGCTAACGGACTGCGTTACATGGCGCAATTGTCGCAATTAACGCTATGTAACGGATCCGTTAGCGCACCCATTGACTGCAATGTGCTAACAGATCCCTAACGCATTGCAAACGTATGCCATTTTTGGCATGCGTCTGCAATGTACCGTTAGTTTCGGACGGACCTCGAACGCTGCTTGCGGGATTCCCGAACGCAATCTCTTTTTGGACATTGTGTTAGCGCAATCCGTTAGTGCAATCCGTTTAGCAGATACGCTAACGCAATGTGAACCTAGTGTCTTTAGGAGGAGGCAGACCTGGATCTGATCCCAGATCCGTCTTTTCCATTTCAGGTCACCTGTTGTGTTTTATAAGGCTGGGTTCCCATTGCGTTATGGGACCGCGTTAAACGGACAGCGTTGCACGGCGAAATTAACACCGTGCAACGCGTCCGTTAACGCGCCCATTCACGCTAATGGGAACGCGCTACACTAGCGCGTGCCATGATCGGCACGCGCTAGCGAAGCGCCGGAGATTCCTGGCTGCTTGCAGCGTCCGAGGCGCACCCGCGGTCCGTTCCCCGCTCTCGCAGATCGGGGATCTGCGAGAGTGGGGACGTTACCGCGACCCCGACCGCAGCCCCATATAAAACATTGCGTTAGCGCAATCCGCTAGCGCTAAACGGATTGCACTAACGCAATGTGACCCTAGCCTAAATCTTTTCCCTTTGTCTTTCAGGTTCTTCAGCTTCAGGGTAACAGGGTGTAATGTCTCACCCTGTTTTCCCACAATTATGCAACCGAGAGAGCCGTGTGGCATCACCCACATCGCCCACTCTCGAACCCGCAGGCAGGACTTTATCCCCTGTCACCTTTACTGGTGTTTCAGGGTGATTACTGGTGGTCAGTCCTTGCCTTTTCCCCTCCTCACCCCTCTCCTCGGAGAGGTCTGAGACGAAGACAATGGTCACCAGCGGTGACCTCCCCCTTCTTGTAAGGGGTTGATGCCGTCTTCTGCACCGTCCGGAGATCCCAGTTTCCAGTGACCCTCACACTCCCTGAGGGCTCCTGATGTGATCCTCGTCAGTGAAGAGGGATTCGGGACTCACCTTTTACAGGTATGTCCTTTTCTCTGTCCCCGGCAGCTACCCGGCTGCCTCACAGTTTACCCGCGAGAACGCTGCACAGAACATAACGTCACTGAACAACATCGGCCATTTTTTCTTCGTTAACGCCCACCGCATTAAGCGCGCGTATTTATCTCGCACTTTTCTCCCTATCAAGGGGCCTCCTCTCCCTGCCCGGTGCACTCCTCTGGCGGTACAGCCAGTAGGAAGGACTCCTGACTAGGACCTTCGTTAATGTCGTTTCTGGCCCTGTCACTGCAGGTGCCGAGAATTCGCATAATTCCATGTCCTCCGTTAATTTAGCCCCGGGCTTTGTGCCCCTACTACCTGATACCGTGAGACGTGGCCAACTTTCATACCGGACCTGGACCTTGGTTAATGCCATTTTCCGGTCCTGTCATTGCGGGCGCCGAGGCTTCGCATAATTACATGTCCTGTGTTAATTTAGCCGTCGGCTTTGGGGCCTTCTCGCAGACTCTGTGTAGCCATGCCCAATTACTGGGTCCCCGGCCAATAAGCGGTCGCCCTCCGCTTAGCCACGCCCCCTTACTGGACTCTTGGCTAACTAAGGCATGCCGTATGCTGAGGCCCTGTCTCCTGGCCTATGAGAGGGTGTGTCTTTTTCTCTATCCCTCTCTGCCAAGACGCCCCCCGCAGGGGGGACATAGTGTGTCTCTGTCTGCAAGGTGTGGGAAGATTCGAAACCGTATGAAGATTCGTGCAGTCACCATAGTCTTCCAAAGGTCACAACAGGCGTCCACACTGGATCTGGAGGACACTGCAGCCTGAGCAGGACAGAGCTGTCTCTGTTATCAGGTAGGACCAGCCCAGACTGGTTAATTTCTCTCTTCATAAGGGCTTAGCTCTCTCTAGCTTTAGCCCTAGTCTATCACTTATGCCCAATCTCAGGGAGGCCCATTCCTGTCCCTATTATCAGCGACGCCTGTGCCATCTATAAAACAGAAGTGGCATTCAGAGAAACCCTCCAACGCCCGGGATGAGAGCACTCCCCTCCCTCCGGAGTGGGCTGTTGCCATGTCACAGTCGGTCTCAAATCTGACTAAAGTCCCACAGTCCCTGGTCCAGGTCCTGGAACAACATCTACATTCGTCTTCTGCCACCAGTGCTCCGAACACCTCTCACGGTGATTCGCACACACTTGACCGCGACCTTCACTGGGACAAATCGGGTATAAAGTAAAGGAAGCTGTGGGCCTCTCTACCTTCTCCTGGAGGCACTCGTCATCCCATGCCCGTCCTCGGAGGCGGCTTTTGGGTCGGATTTGGATTCCCAGTCTCAGGCCGGAGTCACACTACAGCGAGATACGGCCGAGTCTCGCAGGTTAAAACCAAGCTCTGGCTCCGGAGCGGAGCGTGCAGCTCCATGTATTCCTATGTGGCCGCACGCTCCGGAGTGTCGGTGCCAGAGCTTGGTTTTAACCTGCGAGACTCGGCCGCATCTTGCTGTGTGTGACTCCGGCCTTAGTCTGAGTTCGGTACGGACCGGACCTGGAAGATGCAAGATATGCTCAATAGCCTCATCTTGGCAGATTACCAAAATTCTGAACCTAAGGGAGGACGAGGCACCTACTTAGGAGCACTCCGTTACTTTCAAATGGGTAAAATGTCCTTCCCGGAGTTTTCCCTAATCACAGGAAAGTTGTCATGATTATATCTAAACACTGGGAACACCCTGAAAAGGGCTTCCTGGGTAGGAAGACGCTACACAATAAATGGGCAGAATCCCTAATGTGGATCCGCCGGCTTCTCACCTGTCCTCCTAAGACAGCCTTATCTTTACTGATCAGTGCATCGCTTACAGATTCTTCAGACGGGCATATTAAATCCTTGGCTAAGTCAGCCAGATCTGGCAGATCAGATCGCCATGCCGGCATATGTCTCGTGATCACTCCCTTTTGATGTGGCTAGTTTATACGCCATGGCTACCAGCAACATCATTGTTATACATCGCACTCTCTGGCTTCACTGGCTTTGCTTTCCAAGGCTGTAAACCTTTGGATCCAAACTGGGTCAAATATTTTCGGATGCCACAGGCGGGAAAAGCACCTCGCTTTCCCAGTCCAAGTTTAAATGTCCTTTTAATACGAAAATGTTGCTTCATTCTTGAGAGAGATAGCCGCCTCGGCTGCCAGCAACATCGTTGCTATATGCCGCATTCTCTGGCCTCACTGGCTTTGCCTGCCAAAGTTTTAGTCCTTTTGGATCCAGGCTGGATCAAATAATTTCGGATGCCAACGACAGGAAAAGCACCTTGCTTTCCCGGTCCATGTCTAAATGTCCTTTTAATAGGAAAGGTTGCTTCAATCTCGAGAGAGATAGCGACTTTCGGCTACAAAATCGACCTTTCTTGTTCTCCAGGAAAAAGTTTCCTTCTATTTTCGCCCACCAAGACATACATCGCAGGCTCCAGGAGTTCTTCAGGCTGTCTTTTACCTACCACGCACAGGAGTGATCGTACCCGGTTTTCAGGGTTCTACTCTATTCCTTTAGACAGTCCGCTCCCTCCCTTTTTGGACCTCGAGTGGTTTAACTGAGACGTTTGGTTCTGTCTTTTCAGCTATGGTCTGCGATCCAGGAGGGTCTTTATCAGTTCTCGGCCCTTCCTTTCGACCTAGCCTCTGCTCCCAGACTATTCATGTAATGGCAGCGGTCAGGGATATCCTTCTCTTCAAGGGGTTTTTTCATATTTCCCTACTTGAACGATCTTCTGTTCAAGGAGCCGTCCCGCCGAGACTGCAACCAGAGTCTTCAGTTTACTCTAGATATCCTGGTCCATCTCAGCTAGATTATAAATAGTGAAGTTCTCCCTCACCTTTGCTCAGAGCCTGGGTATTCTAGGTATAAGGTTCGACATGACCCAAGCCCGTATCTTTCCAAAGGAGAAAGTTTTCATTACTGTGTCAAGGGTTCCGTACTCTAAAGCGACCAGCTTCTCTCTGATACGGTCATGCATATGCATATGAGTTCTAGGGAAAAGGGATTGTCGCCACGGAAGCCGTTCCTTTTGCCCAGTTCCATGCCCGTCCTCTTCAGTTGGCCCTCTGGTCGTGTCCCCGGATGATCCCGTGCTTCTACCTCTCAAGGTGAGGCAGTCCCTCACCTGGTGGCGTTGTCTGCATCAGTCCTATGAAGGAAGTCCTCCCTTCCTCTCTGGTGGCAGGTCTTCGCCACCGACGCCAGTCTCCTCATTTGGGGAGCTGTTTTTTCTTCGTCACACAGCGCAGGGCCACTGGAATTTCAACCTCCTGGAGATCAGGGCAATTTTCTTTGCTCTTTACCACTGGCATTCTCCCTTTGCGAGCCAGTCGGTCTCCACACAGGCGGAACTCGCAGCAAACCGGTTAAGTTAGAGGTAACAAGAATTCGGCGATGGTCAGAAAGTCACGTTTCTGCCATATCAGCCGTGCACTTTCTGACAGTAGAAAATCTGACAACTGATTTTCTGAGCCATCAGGGTCCCGCTTGGGCAGGTGCTTGCTCAGCTCCCTGAATTCATCCAAATATGCTGAAATGGGGCTCTCCGGATGTCGGTCTCATGGCATCTCGGATAAACCACGAGGTTGCTTGGTTCGTAGCCAGGTCCCGGAACCAGCTACCCACCTATTTAGATTCCCTATTATCATCGTGGTCACAATTCCAACTGCCTTATACTTTTCCGTCTCTCCCCTTGTCTCGAGAGTTGTGAAAAGGATAAAGGAAGAAGGGGTCCCTATATTCCTGATATCTTCGGACTGGCCAAGAGGGGCCTGGTGAACATGTTCCTGGACGTCCCCTGGAAGCTTCCAGGCCGTCCAGATCCTCTCTCTCTCAAGGTTCCCTCTTCCTCCAAAGTTCATAGTCTGAGCTTAACAGCATGGCCGTTGAGGCCATAGTCCTAGGGAGGCTGTTTTTTTCCCATCTGGTCATTTAGGCCATGATTGGGGCCAAGAAACCAGCATCCTGGTGTATCTACTACAAATACTGAAAAGCCTTCTTCTAGTGGAGTATGGACTGGGGTTGGTCCCCATGTCCTTTTCTCTTTTTTTCATTCTCGGTTTTCTTCAAGGTGTGGCCCACCTGGCACCTCCTTATTGTCTTCCATTAGATCCATGGTTTTTTTTATCCTAGTCTTTTACGCGCTGCAGCGCGCCAATGTTGAGTCTGTTCAAGACATCACATTTTTTCTCTTTTCTGCGACAGTTGTCTTCTTAGTTAAATTACGTCTATCAGGAGAGTTTCCCAGTTAGCGGCATTGTCCTGCCGTTCCCCGCCCCTGATTCTATATCAGGACAAGGTAGTTCTCAGGCCTGTTCCTCCCTTTCTACCCGAGGTGGCCTTTTCATTTCTCATTGATAAAGACTTTGCCCTTCCTTCTGTGTCTCTCCGGTCCATCCCCTGAAGACGTCCTCTACAAGCTGGATACCGTCACGGCTCTCCGAGTCTACATTTCAAGGGCTGCTCCCTTTCGCCAATCTGATGCCCTGTTCGTCATCTCTGAAAGTTACCTTAATGGGCTCCTAGCTTCTAATTTCACTATTGACATGAGGTATTCTGCGTTCAGGACAAACAGCCTCTTCCGGCAGTGCAGGCTCTTCCGGGGGTGAAGGCTCACTCTGCTCTGCGGTGGGGGCCTCCTAGGTTTTTCGTTACCAGGTTTTTGCTTCCAGTTTGTAAAACCGCAACCTGGTCATCTTTACCCTCTTTTGCAAGTTTTTTGCGGGGTTCATACCCATGCCTCGTCTGATGCAGGCCTGGGAAGGAAGGTGCTGCAGGCGGCGGTTTTCCACTGACCAACCTGAGCTCATTTATTCCTTGGATCTTCCGGTTTCCCACCCTAGGGACTACTTTGGGACGTCCCATGGGTACCTGTGTCCCCCACTGAAGCGATAAAGAGGGATTTTTGGTACTCACCGTAAAATCTTTCTTGGAGCCTTCATTGGGGGACACAGCACCCTCCCTAACAGTTTGTACCATTATTCGGTCTATGTGCCTTTTTTGTTGGATTGGTACATATGTTGAACTTTTGGATGCTTCTTCTCCTGCATTAACATTAACTGCGGTACTTTGTGCCTGTCAGTGGGTGTATACTACGGAGGAGGAGCTAGTTTCCCTTTTTTTGCATAGTGACAGCCTCCTAGCGACAGCAGCATACACCCATGGTTACCTGTGTCCCCCAATGAAGGCTCCAAGAAAGATATTTTACGGTGAGTACCAAAAATCCCTCTCTTACCTCACAGAAAGCAGCAGCTGTGATCCCACGCTGTCCTTTCTGTATACTGTCTTTCACAGTACACAGCAGGGACAGATTTATGAGATTGTCTCAGCACAGGAAAATAAAATTAACACACCCTAGTGTGGAACTTATTATTATTCCAAGATCTATTGATTAAAATGTGCTTTGTTCATGAGAAAACCCCTTTTAACACTGCAGCCATACAAGTATATTATGGAACTGCTCCAGATCATACAATAGAATACACTTTACAGACCCTAAAATATTTTTTGTTTATAATTATTTTCAGCGTTGAGGTCTGTATGTGACTAGAGTTCATTTGACATGTGTCAATATAATCATTACTGAATATTTGTGTTTACAAATATTTTCTTTCAGTGGCTTTGCTACAAGAAAGAGTAACCATCGCTGAGAATGAGCTAATTAGAAAAGGAGAAATAGAACTGGAATTACAGAACAATATAAAACATGTGGAGGAGCTACAAGAGACACTCACAAAGACTCACCTATCGGTGGAGGAGAAAGACATGATCATACAAGCACTTAGAGAAGAATTAAGGTGAGTCTGTAAACACCTCTAACTGCTTACACTAAATTATGTATTACTAGATGGTGGCCCAATTCTAACGCATCGGGTATTCTAGAATATGCATGTCCACGTAGTATGTTGCCCAGCCACGTAGTATGTTGCCCAGCCACGTAGTATATTGCCCAGCCACGTAGTATATTGCCCAGCCACGTAGTATATTGCCCAGCCACGTAGTATATTGCCCAGCCACGTAGTATATTGCCCAGCCACGTAGTATATTGCCCAGCCACGTAGTATATTGCCCAGCCACGTAGTATATTGCCCAGCCACGTAGTATATTGCCCAGCCACGTAGTATATTGCCCAGCCACGTAGTATATTGCCCAGCCACGTAGTATATTGCCCAGCCACGTAGTATATTGCCCAGCCACGTAGTATACAGCACAGAGCCACGTAGTATATTGCCCAGCGACGTAGTATATCGCCCAGCGACGTAGTATACAGCACAGAGCCACGTAGTATATTGCACAGCGACATAGTATACAGCACAGAGCCATGTAGTATATTGCCCAGCCAGTATGTCACAGGTTAAAAACTAAAAAATAAACATATTCTCCTAATGATCCGAGGGCCCCTTGTAGTTCTAACATACTCATCATTCTCGTCGCTGCTCCTCAGCGTCCTGTCTCTCCGCCTCCTGTGGTCCAGCGGAGCTCCGGCGATAGGCGCGCGGCTGCCACCATCTTGCGTTCCCAGGATGGATTGCGAAATTACCCAGATGACTTAGCGGTCTCGCGAGACCGCTAGGTCTTCTGGGTAATTTCGCAATGCATCGCTGGGAAAGGAAGATGGCGGCAGGCGCGAGCGGCTCAGCGGACAACGGACGGTGAGTATAGCAGGATTTTTGTTTTGTTTTTTATTATTTTTAACATTACTTTTTTTTACTATTGATGCCGCATAGGCAGCATCAATAGTAAAAGGTTGGGGACACACAGGGTTAATAGCAGCGGTAACGGAGTGCGTTACTCGCGCCAGAACGCGGTCCGTTACCACCGGCATTAACCCTGTGTTAGCGGTGACCAGAGGGGAGTATGCGGGCGACAGGCACTGACTGCGGGGAGTAAGGAGCGGCCATTTTCTTCCGAACTGTGCCAGTCAGACAGGCAGCTGGCGAGACCAATCAGCGAATGAATAACCGTGACAGACAGAAGGACAGACAGACAGACGGAAGTGACCCTTAGACAATTATATAGTAGATTATTATACATGATACATATGTACCGTATATACTCGGGTATAAGCCGAGATTTTCAGCCCATTTTTTTTTAGGCTGAAAGTGCCCCTCTAGGCTTATGCTCAAGTCATTGGTGGCGGGGGGATCGGCAGGGGAGGGGAGCGGCGGCTGTCACATACTCACCTGCTCCTGGCGCGGTCCCTGCATGTCTGATGGTCTCCGGGCGCCGGCAGCTCTTTCTTTGTTCAGCAGTCACGTGGTACCACTCATTAAAGTAATGAATATGGACGCATATTCATTACTTTAATGAGTGGTACCACGTGACCGCTGAACATAGTAAGAAGCTGCCAGCTCCCGGAGACCATCTGACAGTTAAACATTTCAAAAACCTGACCTGCACATCCAAACATAGACTAAGTGTGAACAGGTGCTGAACCTAGAGTCGCCAACTCGTATATAGTTAAGTAAATAAGGCAGCACACTGCAGCACTAAAACATGTAAACTTGAAAACACGAAATTGGAACTGCATTACTGCACTAGAAATATGAAAAATGAGAGCGTTTAGCGCATAAAAATGGCCAATTTTCTGTGTACCTGGTAGCTCCTTTACGGCATCTCTCTTATACCAGGTCCTAAACTTGCCTTACCTCGCTGAGAATAAACGTCTCCATCTGAACGGGTACATATGAAACCTCTTCCTAGCATTTTTGGGGCATAATCTATGGAGCATCTTATGGGGCCATAATAAAAATTTATACAGCATTATATGGGTGAAATGTTTCTATGGAGCATCATAAACTGTATGGAGCATTATATGGGGCTCCTGATTCAATATGGATATTCAAAAACACTTAAAGGGAACCTGTCACCCCGAAAATCGTGGGTGAGGTAAGCCCACCGGCATCAGGAGCTTATCTACAGCATTCTGTAAAGCTGTAGATAAGCCCCCGATGTTACCTGAAAAAGGAGAAAAAGACGTTATATTATACTCACCCAGGGGCGGTCCCGCTGCTGGTCAGGTCAGATGGGCGTCTCTGGTCCGCTGCGGCGCCTCCCATCTTCATTACAAGACGTCCTCTTCTGATCTTCAGCGACGGCTCCGGCGCAGGCGTACTTTGCTCTGCCCTGTTGAGGGCAGACAAAGTACTGCAGTGCGCAGGCGCCGGGCCTCTGACCTTTCCGGCGCCTGCGCACTGCAGTACTATCCTATGCCCTCAAGAGGGCAGAGCAAAGTACGCCTGCGCCAGAGCCGTGGCTTAAGATCAGAAGAGGACGTCTTGTAATGAAGATGGGAGGCGCCGCAGCGGACCAGAGACCCATCCGACCAGACCAGCAGCGGGACCGCCCCTGGGTGAGTGTAATATAACGTCTTTTTCTCCTCTTTCAGGTAACATGGGGGGCTTATCTACAGCATTGCAGAATGCTGTAGATAAGTCCCTGATGCCGGTGGACTTACCTCACCCGCGATTTTCGGGGTGACAGGTTCCCTTTAACCTACTGATGTCTCAATTAATTTTACTTTTATTGGTATCTATTTTTATTTTTGAAATTTACCAGTAGCTGCTGCATTTTCCACCCTAGGCTTATACTCGAGTCATTAAGGTGTCCCAGTTTTTTGTGACAAAATAGGGGTCTTGGCTTATACTCGAGTATATACGGTATTAGAAATCAATTTGCAGGCGCCTGGTCCAGCGGCCACGTTAGTATTCCATGGCTGTCAGCCAGGAGCCCTGCAAATCATCTTCTACCTGCCGAAATCCACAACTGCTCTTCAAAGACCTAAAATATAAATATATAACCATGATCCATCCCAGATTTGGGTTACATGCCTTTAATAATACAGGAAAGTAAGATAATGGCACGCTGCTTCTTACTTTATATTTATGGTCGTGCTCATCCAGCAGTTTTTATGCAGTTTCAACTTTATTTCTTTACCCGTACATTTGCAGTATTCAGCTTTTCATCCTAAATCTGCTTGATATATTCTGTATCGCCTCTTCATTTTTTTAAGACATTTAGGGCATTTTCTTATTTTTCAATTTGCAAATCTTGCTGACAATTTTGTGTTTTGCAGTATGCACATTGGTAATGGCTAAGTGCCCTTTTTTTCTTCTGTTTTATTGTAAACTACAGAACATGCAAATCAGAGATGGAAGAAAGAGACCATGAGCTGCTTGACATGGACCAGGCCCTGAAAGACCGGAACTGGGAGCTAAAACAAAGAGCAGCACAAGTTAGTATCAGAAAATACCTTTACGTGTCGTCATCATCTCCTGTAAACTTATATGAAACTACCATCGTGGTTAGAGATGAGCAGATCAATTCGCTGAGGATCAAGTTCCAGTCTAATTTCGGTTTGACTTGAAAGCTGAGATTTGATTTCCGGTATCAGAGAGCAGGCAAACGTCATTTTGTATTGAACCCACCCCAAAATAATATAATTGACTGATTTTCAGCTAGGCCAACCATTTTAAAGACCTAGATAACCCCTTTAAAAGGCAATAATGTGTATCACATGATATGAAGTATAACAGAAGAACAAGTGCTAAAAATCAAAGTGTCCTACAGGTAGCATATATTATAGAGCATTTCTTGTAATTCACCCCACTTTCTTTCTTTTTTTTTTCTACAGCTCACTCAGCTAGACATGAGTATTCGGGAGCACAAAGTAGAGCTGCAACAGAAAATTTCTCAGCTTGAGAGTTCCTTGAAGAAATCTGAATTGGAAACACAAGACCATATTAAACAGGTGAGCTAACGCTATTTTTAAAGGGAACCTGTGACATTGTACATACAGTCCGAACTGTAGACAGGATGGTATAGAGAAGTTGAGCAGAACTACATCAGTTTGTTGGGAAAGATTCAGTATAAGTTGTATTTTATTCATTAAAACCCCAGGTATTTGTATGCATAGAAGTCCAGTGGGCGGTCCTACTCCGTGATTGACAGCTATCTCTGCGTGCACGGTAGTACAAGACTGTCAGTCACTGAAAAGGAAGGATCACTGGATTAGTACATAAAACCACAAGGGATTTCAATTAATAAAATACAAGTTTTACTAAATATTTTCCTTCCAAAATATACAGTTAGGGCCAGAAATATTTGGACAGTGACACAAGTTTTGTTATTTCTCCTTCGCCTCATTGGGGGACACAGGACCATGGGTTATGCTGCTGTCACTAGGAGGCTGACACTAAGCTGAGACAAAAAAAGGTTAGCTCCTCCCCTGCAGTATACACCCTCGTACTGGCTTCCAGATACCCAGTTTAAGCTTAGTGTCCGTAGGAGGCACACTGATTTTTATTTTCACAAATTTTTTCCTTTTAATCTATTCCGGACGAAGGGGGCGACGGGTCCTTTCTAGGTCCGATCTCCCCCGAACCAACAACAGGCGAGCACGGGAGTTTTACCTCTCCGTATCCTCTCCTGCGACGTGGGAGCCACTGCCTGAGCTGACATTTTTTGGGCGACGGTTTCTCCCCTAATAGGGCCCCGATCTCCCCTTTTTTATACAGACGAGCACTGGGTTTTCCTCCAGTATCCTCCTCTGCAGCCAGGCCTTTTTTATGCCGGACATATGCCCTGTCCACCAAGTTCTACCCTCGGCTGTACAGTGGCCCTATCCCCGTGGCGTCCGTGCAGACCACACTGCATCACCAATGTTCTGTGTGACTCAGGTGGTGGACGGTTCCTCTCCACCCCTCTCTCTCAGGGGCTGGTGGATTGAGGCTTCCCATTCCCTGCACCGTCCCAGCCATCCTAAGGTTCCTCTCACCTCCATAGGGTAAGTGTTCCATGGGGGATGGGGGGGTCACAGCGGTCGGAGGGCTCCTCCTCATCTGGCACATTGGCGGGCTGCAGCGCAGTATGGTGGGCCGAGACGTCGGCCTTTTGCGGCCGCGCGCCGGCCCGGGGCCGCAAATTTAGCCCCCGGCTTCGGCCTGGCCGCTGGTCGCTGCCGATAGGCTCCGCCCACTCCTGCGCGTCATCGGCGGCGCCGCCCCCCGGTCCCTGGCGCTTCTCGCAGCCGCCGAGATCTCTCCTCTGATCTCGGCGGCCATCTTGGTCCACACATACACGCCGCAGCTCCAGCTCTGCCGCATCACGGAGGCACAGCGCCCACGTGCAGCTCTAGCTCGGCAGCTCAGTTCTCTGGATTCACAGCTCGGCTCCCCTGGACAGCGGGACACAGGACCGGGGTAAGGAGACATCGTCAGCTTCTCCTCTGCAGCGCCGCCCTCTGCTTCCCAGGCCAGATTATAGCCCCTGTGGTTTTTGTGCATTAGAGTCATGTCGCAGACTAGATCTAAAAAATCCTCTAAGGTGCATACGACCTTTTTTTCTGCGTGTACCACCTGTCAGGCCCCTCTTCCTAGGCCTCAAAGTTCCCCTCTCTGTTCTGCTTGCGATGCCCCATGTGCCCAGGAGCCCTCCACCGCCACCGACTCTGGCGTACCTAGTCCCCCCCCGTGGGTCGCTTCTCTCTCTCAATCCGTGGATTTTTTAGCCAACGCCATCAAATCCATTCAAAATCCTCCCGGGGAACGAGGCAACCCGTTACAGGCGTTAAGAGATCCCTCCATAGCAGGGGAATCGTCGGTCAGCAGGGGCCGCTCTCTCCATAAAGAGGCTCGGTCATCCCGAAAGCGGATCCGCCCTACCTCTCCTGAACGCTCTCCTCACCGTTCAGAATCTGGCAGCTCCCCCTCTCGCTCACCCTCTTTGGGGGCTCACAGCGTTCCCGACTCTGAACATGAGTCCGAGGTATCATTGGACCCGGAGGCTCCGGAGTTCAGAGCTACGGTCGACTCCCTCATTGTAGCAGTCAATCACGCTCTTAAAGTGGAGGATGACGCTAATTCCGCTCCGGAACACGCGGTCTCTTTTACCAGATCCAAACGTTCCCACAAATCCTTTGCCTCTCATCCAGCCTTTCTGGATATAGTCAGGCGTCACAGGGAGCATCCAGATAAGCGGTTTACGGGTAAGAAGAATCTGCTATCAAAGTACCCCTTCTCAGCGGATCTCGTGAAAGACTGGACGGATCCTCCCTTAGTAGATCCGCCGGTCTCGCGCCTAGCTTCTAAAACGCTTCTCTCAGTTCCGGAAGGCGCGTCAATTAAGAGCCCCACCGAACGCCAGATAGACTCGCTAGCTCGTTCGGTGTATGAAGCCTCTGGCTCTTCCCTGTCCCCCTCCTTCGCAGCGGCTTGGGTGTCCAAGGCTATGGTTTCCTGGGCGGATGCTCTAGCGAAATCCATTAACGAACAGGACCTCCCGTCTGATATGGCAGACCTAGCCAAGCAGTTAGCCATGGCTAGCGATTATGTGATGTTCGCATCCCTCGACGCGTCGAATTGCGCAGCTTCCGCGGCTTCCAACGCCATCGCTATCAGAAGGGCTCTTTGGCTCAGAGATTGGCGCGCAGATTCCTCCTCTAAGAAATCTCTGATCTCCCTCCCTTTTCAAAGCGGGCGTCTTTTCGGCGAAAAGCTTGACCAGCTTATTTCCGACGCCACAGGGGGAAAGAGCAAGTTCCTTCCCCAACAGAGGCCCAAGGCGGCCTTCCAACGCCAGCCTTACTTTCGCTTTCGGCCCTTTCGTACCAGCCCAGCCTGGTCCAATCCTACCGGTCTTCCAAGATCGGACCGAGCCGCTCGCACAGACAGAGACGCTCGTCCCTCCTTCAGGCCTATTCCTTCCTGGCGCGGGAAACCGAGACAACCCAGATCCCGAGGGTCCAGACCTCCCAGATTCCCGTCTCAATGACTCGGGAACGACGCCAGTCGATACCTTCAGAGTAGGCGGACGCCTGCTCCTTTTTCAGCAAGCCTGGCTCTCCGTCGTGCACGACGAATGGGTCAGGGATCTGGTATCGTCAGGCTACAAGATAGAGTTCTCCTCTCCTCCCCCAACTCGGTTTTTCCCCTCTCGTCTTCCCAGCTCGGCAGCTCAGTCTCGCGCCCTTCTTTGCGCCATTCACACCCTCCGCCAGAGGGGGGTCGTTGTCCCGGTCCCGGAACACGAGAGGTTCAAAGGTTTCTACTCAAACCTCTTCGTCGTGCCAAAGAAGGACGGAAAAGTGCGGCCCATTTTGGATCTGAAGCTCCTGAACAAGTGCGTAAGAGTCCGGCATTTCAGGATGGAATCGCTCAGATCGGTCATCTCTTCGATGGAAAGAGGGGAATTTCTGGCCTCGATAGACATCAAGGATGCCTATCTTCACATCCCGATTTTCCCGCCTCATCAAAGGTTCCTCCGCTTTGCCATTCGGGAGGACCACTTCCAGTTCACGGCCTTACCCTTCGGTCTCGCCACTGCGCCCAGGGTATTTACCAAGGTCATGGCGGCTGTCATGGCCATTCTTCATTCTCGAGGAGTCGTCGTGTTACCTTACTTAGACGATCTCCTCATAAAGGGCCCGTCTTTTCAAGCCTGCGAGTCAAGCGTCCACATTACCCTGGATTCTCTTTCGCGCCTAGGTTGGTTGATCAACTGGGACAAATCCGCTCCCGTTCCGGCCCGTCGGATCTCCTTTCTGGGAATGATCCTGGACACTTCAAGGGGACTGGTCTTGCTTCCTCGGTCCAAGGCCCTAGCACTTCAGAAGGGAGCCCGAACGCTCTGTCATCCCCGCCCGCGAACCATTCGGTTCGCCATGAAGATTCTGGGAAAGATGGTTGCCACAATCGAAGCAGTTTCTTTTGCTCAACTCCATCTCCGTCCCTTGCAACAGGCTTTGCTGGACAGCTGGGACAGGAGTATCTCATCTCTCGACCGCCCTTGTCCCCTGTCCCCGCGGGTCAGACAATCTCTCGTATGGTGGACCCTGGGCCCATCTCTTCTCCAGGGGAAGTCCTTCCTCCCGATCCGCTGGTTAGTGGTAACTACCGACGCCAGTCTTCTTGGCTGGGGGGCGGTGTTCCTCCACCACTCTGCCCAGGGCCGCTGGACAGTTCGGGAATCCAAACTCCCCATCAACATCCTGGAGATTCGTGCTATCAGACTTGCTCGGAGTCGCTTTCACGCCCTGCTCGCGGGTCACCCAGTACGTGTCCAATCGGACAACGTCACGGCGGTGGCTTACATCAACCACCAGGGGGGTACCCGCAGCAGGGCGGCGATGCAGGAAGTCTCCCTCATCCTTCGTTGGGCCGAAACCAACCATTCCATCATCTCTGCGGTGCACATTCCGGGAGTCGAGAACTGGGCGGCGGACTTCTTGAGCCGCCAGGGCCTTGCCTCGGGGGAGTGGGAACTCCACCCAGAGGTTTTTCACCAGATCTGTCTTCGCTGGGGGACCCCGGACGTGGATCTGATGGCGTCCAGATTGAACGCCAAAGTCCACAACTTCATTGCTCGATCTCGGGATCCCCAGGCCATTGGAGTGGACGCGCTGATCTCTCCGTGGCATCAATTTCAGCTCCCATATGTGTTCCCTCCCCTTCCCTTACTGCCGAAGGTGATCCGAAAGATCAAGACGGAGGGAGTTCCAGTCATCCTGGTCGCCCCAGACTGGCCTCGTCGCGCTTGGTACGCGGAGCTCGTTCAGCTCGTAGCCGACGTTCCCTTGCGGTTGCCAGACCGCCCAGACCTGCTTCGCCAAGGACCGATCTACCATCAGAGCTCAGGGGCCCTACGTTTAACGGCGTGGCTGTTGAAACCTGGATTCTAACTCGTGCCGGTTTCTCTCAGCAGGTCATCCCCACCATGTTAAGTGCTCGCAAGGCGTCTTCCGCCTCCATTTACCACCGCGTATGGAAAACCTTCTTCTCATGGTGCAGGCTCCGGGGTCACCCTCCGCTCGTTTTCTCTATCCCTTGCATCTTGAATTTCCTTCAGTCGGGTCTGGACTCCGGTTTGGCCCTGAGTTCCCTCAAAGGTCAGATCTCAGCGTTATCCGTGCTTTTCCAGCGTAGGATCGCCACCAACCTTCAAGTCAGGACTTTCATCCAGGGAGTCTCCCATGTGGTTCCTCCCTACAGGATGCCGCTAGAGACCTGGGATCTCAACTTGGTCCTCGGGGTTCTTCAGGAACCTCCGTTCGAACCCCTTCAAGACGTTCCGCTCTCTGTCCTCTCTTGGAAGGTTTCCTTCCTGGTAGCGGTGACGTCCATCAGAAGGGTTTCAGAGCTCGCCGCTTTATCCTGCCGGGCTCCTTTCCTTGCCTTTCATCAGGACAAGGTAGTCCTACGTCCTTCTCCGGCATTTCTCCCGAAGGTGGTCTCATCTTTCCACCTCAATGAGGACATCATTCTTCCCTCCTTTTGCCCGCAGCCCAAACATAGGGTCGAGAAGGCCCTCCATACCCTGGACGTGGTAAGGGCCCTCAGGAGGTACATTTCCAGAACGGCTCATTTCAGAAAATCTGACGCCCTTTTCGTGCTCCCGGAAGGTCACAGAAAGGGTTTGGCTGCGTCTAAATCCACGATAGCCAGATGGATCCGATCTGCTATCCAGGAATCCTATCGGGTCAGGGGCAGTCCTATCCCGGCGGGGATTAGAGCTCACTCCACTCGGTCGATGGGTGCTTCCTGGGCCATCCGGCACCAGGCAACAGCGGAGCAGGTTTGCAAGGCCGCAACGTGGTCCAGCCTGCATACTTTCACAAAGCATTACAATGTTCACATTCACTCCTCTGCGGACGCGGCCCTTGGCAGGCGTATCCTGCAGGCGGCCGTTGCGCATTTGTAGTCAGATGGTACACGGAGTTATTTGGTTGTATTGTTTCCCTCCCAGGGACTGCTTTGGGACGTCCCATGGTCCTGTGTCCCCCAATGAGGCGAAGGAGAAATAGGGATTTTTGTGTGTACTCACCGTAAAATCCTTTTCTCCGAGCCACTCATTGGGGGACACAGCACCCACCCTGGTAGCCTTTCGGCTCGTGACCTTGTTTTTTGATCTTGACTGTTTGTTTGACATGTTATATTCTAATGTTACTTGTTATATTGTTAATATCCTACTGCTTTTGCACTAAACTGGGTATCTGGAAGCCAGTACGAGGGTGTATACTGCAGGGGAGGAGCTAACCTTTTTTTGTCTCAGCTTAGTGTCAGCCTCCTAGTGACAGCAGCATAACCCATGGTCCTGTGTCCCCCAATGAGTGGCTCGGAGAAAAGGATTTTACGGTGAGTACACACAAAAATCCCTATTTTAGCTGTTTACAAAAACATGTTCAGAAATAAAATTATATATGTAATATGGGCTGAAAGTGCACACTCCCAGCTGCAATATGATAGTTTCCACATCCAAATCGGAGACAGGGTTTAGGAATCATAGCTCTGTAATGCATAGCGTCCTCTTTTTCAAGGGACCAAAAGTAATTGGACAATGGACTCTAAGGGCTGCAATTAACTCTGAAGGCGTCTCCCTCGTTAACCTGTAATCAATGAAGTAGTTAAAAGGTCAGGGGTGGATTCCAGGTGTGTGGTTTTGCATTTGGAAGCTGTTGCTGTGAGCAGACAACATGCGGTCAAAGGAACTCTCAATTGAGGTGAAGCAGAACATCCTGAGGCTGAAAAAAAAGAAAAAATCCATCAGAGAGATAGCAGACATGCTTGGAGTAGCAAAATCAACAGTTGGGTACATTCTGAGAAAAAAGGAATTGACTGGTGAGCTTGGGAACTCAAAAAGGCCTGGGCGTCCACGGATGACAACAGTGGTGGATGATCGCCGCATACTTAATTTGGTGAAGAAGAACCCGTTCACAACATCAACTGAAGTCCAGAACACTCTCAGTGAAGTAGGTGTATCTGTCTCTAAGTCAACAGTAAAGAGAAGACTCCATGACAGTAAATACAAAGGGTTCACATCTAGATGCAAACCATTCATCAATAACAAAAATAGACATGCCAGAGTTAAATTTGCAGAAAAACACCTCAAGAAGCCAGGTGGAAAAGTATTCTATGGACAGATGAGACAAAGATCAACCTGTACCAGAATGATGGGAAGAAAAAAGTTTGGAGAAGAAAGGGAACGGCACATGATCCAAGGCACACCACATCCTCTGTAAAACATGGTGGAGGCAACGTGATGGCATGGGCATGCATGGCTTTCAATGGCACTGGGTCACTTGTGTTTATTGATGACATAAGAGCAGACAAGAGTAGCCGGATGAATTCTGAAGTGTACCGGGATATACTTTCAGCCCAGATTCAGCCAAATGCTGCAAAGTTGATTGGACGGCGCTTCATAGTACAGATGGACAATGACCTCAAGCATACAGCCAAAGCTACCCAGGAGTTCATGAGTGCCAAAAAGTGGAACATTCTGCAATGGCCAAGTCAATCTCCAGATCTAAACCCAATTGAGCATGCATTTCACTTGCTGAAATCCAGACTTAAGACGGAAAGACCCACAAACAAGCAAGACCTGAAGGCTGCGGCTGTAAAGGCCTGGCAAAGCATTAAGAAGGAGGAAACCCAGCGTTTGGTGATGTCCATGGGTTCCAGACTTAAGGCAGTGATTGCCTCCAAAGGATTTGCGACAAAATATTGAAAATAAAAATATTTTGTTTGGGTTATGTTTATTTGTCCAATTACTTTTGACCTCCTAAAATGTGGAGTGTTTGTAAAGAAATGTGTACAATTCCTACATTTTCTATCAGATATTTTTGTTCAACCCTTCAAATTAAACGTTACAATCTGCATTTGAATTCTGTTGTAGAGGTTTCATTTCAAATCCAATGTGGTGGCATGCAGAGCCCAACTCGCGAAAATTGTGTCACTGTCCAAATATTTCTGGCCCTAACTGTATATCAATCTGAACAGATTCTTCCAGCTCTTAACTGGGCTTTCAGGTTCTTGTAAAAACTGACCTTTAAGGGATTGCCCAGGTTTATCACAAAAGTCTGCAGTCACTCACTTCAACTATATCAATAGTAAAAGAATAAAAACTGAAAATGTAGGCCCCTTAAAAAATAGTGAGGAAAGAATGGTTGTAGATGACGAGGAAAAAGCTAACATATTAAACACCTTCTTCTCCACGGTATTCACGGTGGAAAATGAAATGCTAGGTGAAATCCCAAGAAACAATGAAAACCCTATATTAAGGGTCACCAATCTAACCCAAGAAGAGGTGCGAAACCGGCTAAATAAGATTAAAATAGATAAATCTCCGGGTCCGGATGGCATACACCCACGAGTACTAAGAGAACTAAGTAATGTAATAGATAAACCATTATTTCTTATTTTTAGTGACTCTATAGCGACAGGGTCTGTTCTGCAGGACTGGCGCATAGCAAATGTGGTGCCAATATTCAAAAAGGGCTCTAAAAGTGAACCTGGAAATTATAGGCCAGTAAGTCTAACCTCTATTGTTGGTAAAATATTTGAAGGGTTTCTGAGGGATGTTATTCTGGATTATCTCGATGAGAATAACTGTTTAACTCCATATCAGCATGGGTTTATGAGAAATCGCTCCTGTCAAACCAATCTAATCAGTTTTTATGAAGAGGTAAGCTATAGGCTGGACCACGGTGAGTCATTGGACGTGGTATATCTCGAGAGGTTGGTACACAAAATGAGAATGCTTGGTCTGGGGGAAAATGTGTGTAAATGGGTTAGTAACTGGCTTAGTGATAGAAAGCAGAGGGTGGTTATAAATGGTATAGTCTCTAACTGGGTCGCTGGTACCAGTGGGGTACCGCAGGGGTCGGTATTGGGACCTGTTCTCTTCAACATATTCATTAATGATCTGGTAGAAGGTTTACACAGTAAAATATCGATATTTGCAGATGATACAAAACTATGTAAAGCAGTTAATACAAGAGAAGATAGTATTCTGCTACAGATGGATCTGGATAAGTTGGAAACTTGGGCTGAAAGGTGGCAGATGAGGTTTAACAATGATAAATGTAAGGTTATACACATGGGAAGAGGGAATCAATATCACCATTACACACTGAACGGGAAACCACTGGGTAAATCTGACAGGGAGAAGGACTTGGGGATCCTAGTTAATGATAAACTTACCTGGAGCAGCCAGTGCCAGGCAGCAGCTGCCAAGGCAAACAGGATCATGGGGTGCATTAAAAGAGGTCTGGATACACATGATGAGAGCATTATACTGCCTCTGTACAAATCCCTAGTTAGACCGCACATGGAGTACTGTGTCCAGTTTTGGGCACCGGTGCTCAGGAAGGATATAATGGAACTAGAGAGAGTACAAAGGAGGGCAACAAAATTAATAAAGGGGATGGGAGAACTACAATACCCAGATAGATTAGCGAAATTAGGATTATTTAGTCTAGAAAAAAGACGACTGAGGGGCGATCTAATAACCATGTATAAGTATATAAGGGGACAATACAAATATCTCGCTGAGGATCTGTTTATACCAAGGAAGGTGACGGGCACAAGGGGGCATTCTTTGCGTCTGGAGGAGAGAAGGTTTTTCCACCAACATAGAAGAGGATTCTTTACTGTTAGGGCAGTGAGAATCTGGAATTGCTTGCCTGAGGAGGTGGTGATGGCGAACTCAGTCGAGGGGTTCAAGAGAGGCCTGGATGTCTTCCTGGAGCAGAACAATATTGTATCATACAATTATTAGGTTCTGTAGAAGGACGTAGATCTGGGTATTTATTATGATGGAATATAGGCTGAACTGGATTGACAAATGTCTTTTTTCGGCCTTACTAACTATGTTACTATGTTACTCTATGTATTGAGCAAGACCATGTACGTCTAGTCGGAATGTGGCCGGGAGTGTGCATATCGCATACCTGTCATATGACCGCTCGCTCTCTCCGCCAGCACTGGAGAATCCTCACCGCGTACGCTGCGTGTGATGTGATGATTCACTAGTCTTCAACCACATAGGGTGACCGTAGTATTTTGTGATAAACCTGGACAACCCCTTTTAATTTCTTAATATTGTTTAATATTGTATTAACATCAGTAGAAAAGTGCCGTGCTCCACTTGGGGCTTTTTTTGGAGGATAGAAAAAAAAAATTCACACCAGTCTGTGGCTAGGGCCACATAACACACAGTTTCTGCAATTTGTGACAGATTTCCACTCTGGATGAAAAGCTACAAGATGCTCGGGATCAGCTGCGTGATAAAGATTTTGAGCTGTTGCAGAAATACCAGCACATAACACAGCTACAAAAGGAGAATGAGAAAAAACAGCGAACGATAACCGAGATGGAGCAGGTAAGTTAGAACACTCCGCAAGGTTAAAGGTCCGTTATTTCCAAGTTCAATTATTTTGTTAAAGAATTTGTCCACTAGTTTTACAACTACTCCTCATAGCCCACACTGGGACCCAATAAAATAAAAAAGCTCATACTCTTCTCCCGTATCAGTGGTGGTGGCACTCACTTTCCCCATGTGAGGCGAGTATAAGCTTTTTTATTTTATCGGGGGCCAAGTGAAGGGTATGAGAAGGGGCTATCCTAGAAGTGGAAAATCCCTTTAAACCTATTTTGTATGACTATGCACAGTTGTGAAGTAAGCTACAATAGTATAATCAGTATAGGTTTTGAGCGGAAAGGAATGTGATATCTGATGACAATCCACCTCGCTTACATATCATAGATTCATAGAATGTTAGAGTTGGAAGGGACCTCCTGGGTCATCTGGTCCAACCCCCTGCTCAATGCAGGAGTCACTAAATCATCCCAGACAGATGTCTGTCCAGCCTCTATTTGAAGACTTCTATGGAAGGAGAACTCACCACCTCTTGTGGCAGCCTGTTCCACTCATTGATCACCCTCACTGTCAAAAAGTTTTTTCTAATATCTAATCTGTCTCCTCCCATTCAGTTTCATCCCATTGCGTCTAGTCTTTACTTGTGCAAATGAGAATAAAGATGATTCTTCTACAATGTGACAGCCCTTGAGGTATTTGTAGACAGCTATTAAGTCTCCTCTCAGTCTTCTTTTTTGCAAGCTAAACATTCCCAAATCCTGTAACCGTTCCTCATAGGACATGGTTTGCAAACCGGTCACCATTCTGGTCGCTCTTCTCTGAACTTGCTCCACTTTGTTGATATTTTTTTTAAATGTGGTGCTCAAAACTGGACACAGCATTCCATGTGAGGTCTGACCAAAGAGAAGGAGAGGGCAATAATGACTTTGCGTGATCTAGACTGTATGCTTCTGTTAATACAACCCAGAATTGCGTTTGCCTTTTTTGCTGCTGCATCACGCTGTTGAAACTGAACATGAGTCAACAGGGTGATGCAGCAGCAAAAATCTGAGATGATCACATCTAAGTGAATGTGCTGGGATAAGGTGCTATCCGAGCATGCTCGAGTGCTAACAGAGTGTCTTCAGCGTGCTCTAATACTATGTTAGAGTCCCAGTGGCTGCATGTCTCGCGTCTGTTCGACGGCCACAACGCATGCAGGGATTGGGTGCTGCAGCTGTCGAACAGCGGTGAGACATGCAGCAACAGAGAGTTGAACATAGTATTCGAGCACGCCAAAGACATTCGGTTAGGACACAAGCATGCTCAGATACCACCTTATCCCAGCACGTTCACTCATCACTAATGAACCGCAGCAGTGTACAGGTGTCGTGCGGATCTGGCTGCCGACAGAAATGAATAGATTTAATCGCTGATGGCGCTGTGTGTCAAACCGTCCCCGAACTGATATGGATGACCTTTCCCATAGATAGGTCATCAATTTCATAATCCTGGACAATCCCTTTAAGAGGATACAATTATAGTTAATGATACAATTTACAGAATGTATAATCTGTCTCACTAAAGGCCATCCGTCTGTTTTGTGATAAATGCAGTATTAGGATTTGTTTTCTGTCCCTCATACAGGTCTTCCTCCATATAGAGTGTAGCCACCGTCCTCCGGTATTGCAGTACCTGAGAACGGCCACTATACAGGCGCTGTGGCGTTCTGGCCCTGTGCACTGTATTTCCAGCAGGTGTGGGTCTGTTAACAGCGGCGTGTCAGATGTCAGACCCTGCTGAACTAATATTGGTGATCAATGCAAATCATGGGTTATTAATATCCAAGTCCTGAACAACCCCCTTAACTTTTTTATTTTGCTATTTATTTATTTATTGGATTTATTTTTTTTTTCTCTATTTTTAGTCCTTGACGGAACAGCAAAAATACATCTCTGGACAGCAACAAGAGGGCAGAGACCTCAGCCAGCAAGTGAGATTGGCACAGGAACGCATGCAAATAAGTCAGTCCGAGCTCCTAGAAACCCAACAGCAGCTGGCTGCAGCTCAGAAAGAATCAGACAGGCTTACCCGAAAGCTGGAGGAAAAGGATCTCCTGTGCAGAGAAGAGGTAAAAGACCTGTCCTGCTCGGGGAACACCTAAACTGCAGAGCTGAGGAGCAGGGACCGGCGGGCATTAATGGTGCCCTGTATGGACAGCTCTGAATGCCTCATATATCAGGAGAATGGGGTCTCTTCATATATTTGGTACTCCACAAAGTAGTGTGTGGATTAGACCGGAGGCCTTCCGTGTCTGAGGTTTCCTCCACAGTATATAGTCCTATAAGTGAGCATTGCAGTGCCTTAGTAGGGATCCAGTCCGTAAATTAAATAGAGAAAGACTCTGCACTCATGGGGTGACCAGAAGAAACAGTGAAAACATTTTATTAAGTCTAACCAATTGCACAATTTATTTGACTTTTCGGTCTTGATTCCAGACCTTCATCGGGTCCAATGGATTGCCATAGACAGGTAATTGTGACAATGGAATGACAACAATGGCGCTATCCACTGCACATGTGACTGTTGTCGATATTCCACTGCACTACACCTCCTGGGAATATTTCTACTGCTGAACCATACGCATACATGACGTCTTGCTCTTTAGGACCTATTCACACAGATTTTATGAGGATTTTACTGCAAATCCACATAAAACATGCTTCAAATACTCTCTGAATAAGCTCCCTATTAGTTTTACTGCAAAATGTTCACAGCAACCTGAAAAAACAGTCCTCTTTCCGCTAAAGGAGCTTTTCCCATTAACATACGGTAAGTTGGAAACTTATTCAGAGAGTATTTGACATGATTTTTTATGTGGATTTAGTAGTGAAATCTTTTTCTAAATCCTCATAGAAAAACTCTTAAAGTAGAATCTGTCTCTATCAAACCTTTATGGTGTATAGTTTCGATATGCCACAACTGTCACAGAAGATAATACCCCTTTAGTTTTTAGTGCGGCAACTGGATTTCAGTAGGACAATGTGGCCCTTGGACCAAAAAAGGTTGTGCACCCCTGATCTAGATGGTGGCCACTGTCGGGGGAGACTCCTCATAAGCATATATGCCCTACAGTGGTCTCAGACACTTTGCTCATTCAGCCTTAGGCTAGGTTTACACTTGCGTTGTGCAGTCCATTCAACAAATCCGTTAAACGGACTGCACTAACGCAAGTGCCGACTTTGGCACTGCGCTAGCGCAGATGGAGCATAGCAGTGACGGACCCGGAAACGCTGCAGCCAGCGTCTCGGGTCCATCACTCAATGACGGCACATCGCTAGCGCACGCCCATTATGGCTGTGCGCTAGCGATGCATTCGCCATTGCAAGTAATGGCGGCGTTAACAGACTACGTTACACCACGTTATGCCGCGGTGTAACGCAGTCTGTTAAACGGGTTCTCACAACGCAGTTAGTTGCCCGTACACTTCAAATGGCTGTCAGTCCACATCTGTTCTACCTGGTTTCCGTACACGCACTCCTGATTTGGTTGGTCATGCATGTGTTGTTATTTGGGAGAGGGGCTTAAGCTGTGACCAGACACAAAGTATTAGGCATATCGGGCCCTCCGGACCCTTTTATGTACCTGACCCCTGCTCTGTATGGGTGTAAGGTAGGTAGGGTCACACACAGTCATTTTGCTCTAACCAAAGTGTCAGAGTTTTTTCATGTGTGAGGTCATCCATCTAATCTAGCCTTTCTGGTAGATGTTTGCTTCTTTTCTTGTGCAGAACGTTTCATACAAACTCTGATTTTATTTTCCCTCCAGCTGCAGCATTGGAAACACGATCTGGATGATGCTCAACATACAATCGGTCATATAAAAACTGAACTTGAAGCCAGAAATGAAGTGATCAAAGCAACTAACGAAGTGTTGATCCTGAAGGTGAATTCCAGCTAGTGGGACACAATTCTGTCGTCTTCTTACCAGATGGAATTCAAGTATTCATTAATCGCAGTGTGCTGATGAACGGTGTATGTATAGATGTCAGCTATTCGACCATATCATTGGGTCTGGCCAACCCGCTAAGCTATATCTGGGTCCCCTGACTCTCCCCGACATCTGCCATCACCAGGGATAAGCCACTCGCCAGGAGAGATGTCTGCCAGCAGCCTACTCCATGCAGAGTATGTATAGGAAGAGGGGAAGGCCATTGGAAGTAATAGTTGGTTGTCCGTAGAGCGGTCATTTGTCAGACAGCTATTTATCGCGTCACCTTAGATGGAACCTGATAGCAGATTTACGCTCCTCGAACTACGGGCAGCATGAATCAGCTGTCGGGGTTTACTTTAAGGACATTTCCATTGGTTTTTATTTTATTTTTTTTGCAGGAATCGGAGTTGACCAGATTAAAAGCTCGTATTTCAGGGTATGAAAGATCACTTGCCTTAAAACATATGCCAAACCCTTCCCCTCTTTCTGCTGATCTATCTGGTGACTGCCAGACACTGGAATCGTACAATCTTCCGGGATCCTCCGATTTGAACTGGAATGTGCATCGTTCTCTGAGCGATCTCAGCCTTTCAGATGAGAGTTCAATAGATTTCAAGAATAAGATGGAAGCCGGGAAGAACGTGATCCTGCCCAATATTCCACTATCCAGGATTACTGGTGACAGGGAGGTCCGTGTACCGTCGGGCAACTACAGCGAAACCTCATTTAACCCTTTAGAATACAATGCTGATCACTGTGATACAACGTCCGAGCCTCCAGATTTGGGCACTCTCAGTGGTATGCTTAAATACATCAAAGAAGAGATGAAATTAACTGCAGACCCATGACCCAAATTGAGTGAAAGAATATGTGGAAAACAGGTTTGTACTATTAACAATATACTGACCATGTTATAGTGTAAACCTTAAAATCTTATTAAAGGGGCTGTCCCATATTAAGCATTTATCACATATCCCCAGCACAGATGATAAATGATTGTTGGGGTATTGGATGCTGGATCACCACCGGTCCTGGAAAATGTGGTGCCCAAAGTCCCCTGTATGATTGGAGCTGCAGTAAGCAGTGGTGACATATGCTAACTATGCTCCATTCACACTGGGAGAACTGGGCGGGGAATAGAGCTGGAGTGACAGAGGCTTTAGATCTACAAATAGTTCTTTAGTGTAATCTGCATATTTATTTAAATGTTGATTTCTCAGCAACAGGGACTGGACATGTGAATGTATTGCTCTGAAAGTAAATAGTTTGGGGGGTGAAATCTGGCTGACAGATTCCCTTTAATTGCATGGAAATGCTCAGTTCACTTTGCTTGAAATCCTCTTTATCTTGTTACAATGAACAAGCTTCACAAATCGGCTTAAATGCGAGGAAATTCGTGTTGTCTGGTACCGGATTTTGTTGGCTGAGAGCATTTAGCCACTTAACAACTGGAGTGTTTTGATACTAAATGACCAGACTTTTTTTCCCCCATTTTGCGATGGTTTAACAGTCCTAATTTTAGCACTTGTTGGCTACCTATATGGTTGTGACTTTTTTGTGATACTATTGAAGAGGAAGGGGCGTTAGTTTTATTTGTAGTAAAATGTATAAAAAAAGCTGTATGTTTATTTACAGTTTTGAAATTCTTTAACCAGTTTAATTTTAGTGTAAATTCGCAAATTTAAAGCACTAAAATGGGCTCCTTATTTTCCTTGTCTCCATCTAAAAATAAATATATACATATTTTTTGGATTGTAAAACCCATGTTTTCAACCCCCAAATTTGGGAGGAAAATGAGGGTGCGTCTTTTAATCCAAATGTAGATTACCGGGGGGGCGGCAGTAGTGCGGGGGTCACAGGAGGCATGGTTGCTGCTGCAGGAAGCTGGCAGGAGTGGGGCGATGCTTCAGCCCTGGGCTAAGGGGAGAGGGGGTGTTTTGTGGTGTGAGGCTGCTGCAGGCCCTAGGCTTTCACAAAATGTCGGCGGAGTCCCCGCATTTTCCACTGTTTTCACTGCTGTGGACTTCGAGAAATAGCCACCAGAGACGGCGCATGCACTGATTGATATCAGATGAGAGCATTATACTGCCTCTGTACAAATCCCTAGTTAGACCGCACATGGAGTACTGTGTCCAGTTTTGGGCACCGGTGCTCAGGAAGGATATAATGGAACTAGAGAGAGTACAAAGGAGGGCAACAAAATTAATAAAGGGGATGGGAGAACTACAATACCCAGATAGATTAGCGAAATTAGGATTATTTAGTCTAGAAAAAAGACGACTGAGGGGCGATCTAATAACCATGTATAAGTATATAAGGGGACAATACAAATATCTCGCTGAGGATCTGTTTATACCAAGGAAGGTGACGGGCACAAGGGGGCATTCTTTGCGTCTGGAGGAGAGAAGGTTTTTCCACCAACATAGAAGAGGATTCTTTACTGTTAGGGCAGTGAGAATCTGGAATTGCTTGCCTGAGCAGGTGGTGATGGCGAACTCAGTCGAGGGGTTCAAGAGAGGCCTGGATGTCTTCCTGGAGCAGAACAATATTGTATCATACAATTATTAGGTTCTGTAGAAGGACGTAGATCTGGGTATTTATTATGATGGAATATAGGCTGAACTGGATGGACAAATGTCTTTTTTCGGCCTTACTAACTATGTTATGTTATGTTACTATGATATCTGAGCTGTCAAGATCTCAACCTATGCATGCGCCGCCTCCAGCAACCATTTTCCCGAGGTCCACCGCATCCATTGAGAATTTCAGTCGTGCAGACATTGAAGGTTAAACAGTGAGGATTGGAGTTGTCTCCGATCTTGGCCATGGCAATCCACACAGGCAAAGAAATCAAACTATAGATGTCCATAAATTATGTGTATTAATGAGAAATGACACAGGTAAGAGTGTTGAACACGCTTTCTGAGATTTAGTTAATATTTGGACAAAAGCCTTTGTTGGTCATGATATCTTCAACACAGTTCCTGTATGGAGAAACTAGTCACAGGCATTATTCTGGTGTGATTTTGGCCTATTCGTCCATACAAATGCTCTTCAAATCCTGAAGGTCCTGTTGGCTCCTTCTATGAACTCTGAGCTTTACCTCCTTCCATAAGTTTTCTATTGGATTCAGTTCAGGTGATAGGCTGGGCCATTCTAGCAGCTTTAGGCTAGGTTCACATTGCTTTAGGAAAGTAAAAAAGTAAAGCAGCACAACCCGCAGTAGAGACCTGGTGTGTATTCAGTCCTGAACACTGGCAACCTGCTGATCTCGGGAGGTGCTCGCGTGGAAAGCAAGGAAATGATCAAGTAGCAATAATAGAACAGCACGCGGCAACACTCACCGAACCTGTGATAAGAGCTTGTCTTTATTGAAGCACACGTTAAAACATCTTCACGGCATGGGGGAGTAAAACGATAGAAGGTTCACATTGCATTAGGGCAATCCGTTTAGCGCATACGCTAGCGGATTGCGCTAACGCAATGTCCCAAAAGGGATCGCGTTTGGCGATCCCGCTAGCGCATATGCCCGATCTGCGCTAGCGAGGAACGGACCTCGGATGCTGCACGCAGCGTCCGAGGTCCGTCCGAAACTAACGGGACATCGCTAGCGCGTGTCGAAAATGGCATGCGCTAGCGATGCGCTAGAGATCCGTTAGCAAATTGCAGTCAATGGATGCGCTAACGGATCCGTTTCATGGCGTTAATTGCGACAATTTTGCCATGTAACGGAGTCCGCTAGCGGACACCCATTAACGCAATGTGAACCTAGCCTTAGTTTCTTTCTCTGTAACCACTTGAGAATTTCCTTCGCTGTGTTTATTGGATCATTGTCTTGCTGAAATGTCCACCCACATTCTGGCAGATGGCAGATTTTTATCAAGAATATCTCGGTATATTTTTCCATTCATCCATCCTTCCTTCAATCAAAAGAAGTTTGCCAGTGCCATATGCTGAAAAACAGCCTTACACCATGATGTTCCCACTTCCAAACTTCACTGTTGGTATGTTGTTTTAGGGGTGCTATGCAGTGCCTTTTGGCCTAAAAATAGGGTGTGTATTATGGCATCCAAAAAGTTCAATTTTGGTCTCCTCTAACCAAACTACATTCTCCCGTTATTTCAAAGGCTTGTCCAAATGTTATTGAACAAGCTTTAAATGCCTTTGAACATGCTTTTTGTTAATCAATGGAGTTTAGCACGGTGAGAGTGCATATAGGCCATGGAAGTAGAGTGCAATACTCTAGTTTCATTTGAAACCATTGTACCTGCTGATTCCAGGTCTTTCTGTAGCTCTCCACAGGTGGTACTTGGCTCTTGGACAACTCTTCAGATAATTTTTTACTTCTCTGTTTGAACTTTTGCAGGGAGCACCGGGTCGTGGCCGGTTTATAGTGAAATGATGTGTTTTCCACTTCTGGATTATGGCCCTAACAGTGCTCACTGGAACCTTCACTAGTTTAGCAATTCTTTTGTAACCAATGCAATCAGTATGTTTGGCAATAATAAGGTTGCAAAGGTCTTAAGACAGTTCACTGGTTTTACCCATAATAAAATGTTTCTAGTGTGGCATCTTGGTAATGAGAGAGGCCATCAGTTGAACCAGCTGATAGTAATTTTCACTAAGTGACCGGATTGCTTTCTAATTACTGATAGATTTCAGCTGGTGTCATGCCTTTCCATGGCTTTTTGCACTTCTCTTTCTTCATATGTTCAATACTCTTTCCCTGTGTCATAACCCATTATTACTCATTACCTAATTTATAGACATCTATAGTTTTGTTTTCTTGACACAGCACCAGCTTCAGAGTAAAGGATAGGTGCCAGTCCACTGGTTTTAGTCCAAAAACCAGATAATAAATATAAAAAAAAAAAAACAGCAGGCGGCACTCAAATATGGGGAAACTTTTAATAAGCTATATGTGCAACAGGCAATGTTCCGGTTCCACAGAGCATTTCTCCAGCTTGAGAGAGGCTCTGTGAAGCCGAAACGATGCCTGTTACACATACGGCTTATTAAAAGTTTCACTGGACTCTTACTTTTAATAGTTTCCCATTTTTGAATGTCGCCTGCTTTTTTATTTTTTATAGATTAATATAGATATTTATATACATATTTTAATTCCCTGACTATTTTTTTTAACCCACAGGACATCTTGCACTAATATGAGCCATGCTGGGATGTATATATTTTATTATACTTGTATATGTTGTACATACTGATATTTATTTGTATCAATGTTTTCCAGACACAAAAGACACAAAAATATTTCTATAGTTTTTTTTTTATATTTGTTTTGTATTTGCTTTTCTTATACTGTTTGTATATCTAATGATGAAATATTTTCTTGCTATGAATCAAGTTCACAAGTGAAATAAAGTATAATCATTGTCTTTTGTCCATAGTTTTTTTTTCTTCTTGGGGTTCACACTTGGAAGTAGCTTGGAAATCTATATAAACTCGAAAGCGCCTTCTAATCCACTTGAATGTCATGTAGCCTGAGTAATTATGAGTCCCAGTCTTTGCTCTGCATAATTCCATCCTGCCGAGCAGTGTGGTTTATGGTCACGGGTTATAAGCCTACTGGCATGTGAAATAAAAATTTTGTTGTTAGAGGAAATGCTTTTGGGAGGAAATATAGTGCCAAGTTACACACGTCCCGCCCCGTGCCCTACTATTACATCCCAGCAACAATGTGGCGTGAACCAGCATGTTAACAAGTAGCACAGACCGGGTTAGAGGTTTACTCTGATCCAGGCTGTTGAAACTTCGAGTCCTCATTCAACAATAATGGGCATCATGGTGGCTCAGTGGTTAGCACTGTTACTTGGCACCGCTGTGGTCCTGGGTTTGAACCCTACCATTAGGTATAAAATGTCTTTATTTTACTCTTGACGCACTTTAAAAGGATGTGGATATTTTGATATCGCTGTAACTTCTGACGCGCTGTACAAATAAGCATTGCTGGGACGAGGATCTCTCCTTTGCATTCTCCCACCCTTCTGCCTCAAGTTACAAAGTATTGTGTGCTACCTATGAACACATCAAAATTGTTGCTGACCTACTACAATATTCTATACCCCTACGGCTGTGGCTTAAAGCAATTGTCCAATACTTTATCGATGATGAGCTGTCCTTAGGATAGATCATCAATGTCTGGTCGAGGTCCGACACCCAGCACCCAACATCGATGAGCTGTTCTCGGTTTCGGCAGCCACCGGCCGGAAATTTCTCAATTGAAGAGCTGCTCTGTCTTCTGATAGTGGCTGCGGCCAGGTTCTGCACATCCGCCTCCTATTGATTCAGCTGATTAAATAGTGGACAACCTCTTTAAGGCCATGTTCACACAGTGCGTTTTTTACCGCGGAACCGCGGCGGTTTTGCCGCTGCGGTTCCGCAGCTGTTTTCCATGCAGGGTACAGTACACTGTACCCTATGGAAAACAGGACACACTGTGCACATGGTCCGGAAATAGTTAAAAAAAAGACGCGCTGAATAGCTCCCGGAAAAAAGAAGGAGCATGTCAATTCTTTTTCCGGAGCCGCAGCGGTTCTGCACCCATAGACCTCCATTGTGAGGTCCAAACCGCAGTAAAACCCGCAGATCAAAAATATATCTGCGGGTTTTACTGCGATTTGATGTGCAGAACCGCTGCAGCAGGAAGTGCGGGGAGCGGGCGGAAGTGCGTGGGCGGAGTGTGGCTGCCCCCCCGTGTTCCGATCCCGCCCCCCCGTGCTCCGATGCCCCCCCCCAGTGCTCCGATGCCCCCCCCCAGTGCTCTGATGCCCCCCCCGTGCCCTAATCTCCCCCCCTTATACTCACCCGGCGTCCCGGTGTCCGTCCGGCCGTCTTCTCCCTGGGCGCCGCCATCTTGCAAAATGGCGGGCGCATGCTCAGTGCGCCCGCCGAATCTGCCGGCCGGCAGATTCGTTCCAAAGTGCATTTTGATCACTGAGATATAACCTATCTCAGTGATCAAAATAAAAAAATAGTAAATGACACCCCCCCCTTTGTCACCCCCATAGGTAGGGACAATAAAAAAAATAAAGAATTTTTTTTTTTTTTTTTTCACTAAGGTTAGAATAGGGGTAGGGGTAGGGTTAGGGGTAGGGTTAGGGGTAGGGTTAGGGGTAGGGTTAGGGTTAGGGGTAGGGTTAGGGGTAGGGTTAGGGGTAGGGTTAGGGGTAGGGTTAGGGTTAGGGGTAGGGTTAGGGGTAGGGTTAGGGGTAGGGGTAGGGTTAGGGTATTTTCAGCCATTTTAACCCTAAAAAAATTCCTAGAAAACACACAGACTCTGGCTAGAAAACTGCATCAAAAAAACGCATCAAAAAACGCATCAAAAAACGCATCAAAAACGGACCAAAAAAGGACCAAAAAAAGGACCTGCGTTTTCTGCCAAGAGCTGCAGTTTTTTAAAAAACAGTCAGGAAAAAAAAAGGATGGAAATCCTGAACGTGTGAACATACCCTAAGGATTTCATATTTTATGACCGGTGATGTTTAATGGGAACATGTGAGCACATATTGTAGTGTCCTTTAAAAAAAAAATAATAATAATTTTTTTATATATATATATATATATATATATATATATATATATATATATATATATATATATATATATATATATATATATATATATATATATATATATATATATATATATATATATATATATATATATATAATTTTTTTTTTTTTTTTTTTTTTTTTTCGATCAGATATGCCAGTCATGAGAAATCTAGCATATGTCATTTGCAATTTAGACTGGGAGTGTACTGGGGGCCATGTCGAGGGACAAACTACTTCCAAGAGCATCGGTATACTTCCAGCATGATTTATAAGGAGACCCATAGGTCAGTCAATGCTCTTTCAGAAAAATAGATATGCAAAGTATCTCTCCTTCAGAAAGAAGGCTGTTTCTCTAGCACTGAACATTTTCCTTGCAATCTTTCTTGTATGAAAAAAATCCCCTTTTTTAACCCCAAAACAAGTATTGCAGGGGAACAGGACTGAGCTGCAGTACTAGACTCAGCCCATGGACAGATCCTGATGCTGTGACTTGGGGGCTATCTGTGAAAACGTGTAAATGTCACATTTATAGCTTGTAATTGCTACAAAGCATTACAGATACACTAATAATAATCCATAATGAATCTAAACCATCCAGGAAAACTGAAGACCGTGGCCTAACGTGACCTCTACTGTACTCCTTCTGCCTTCCCGAGCATTGTCCATGCAGATTATATCGCTATGCCGTCCACCCACATTAATGTCAGAGAAGAGATTATCCAGCTTTAGCCGCTAAATGTGCAGGTTTGCATTTTAGCCGTGCTGACGCAGCCTGGGTCCAGATAAAGCAGTAAGAAGAGAGGACTTATGCCCAGAAGTAATCATTCTCTTGCCTCCGCTCATTCATGTTGATAACTATTGTATACGAAAAGGACTAAGATACAGAAATGGCTTTGAAGAACGTCCTTGTTACAGGATGCTCATCAGGAATCGGTCTGGCTATTGCAACCAAGCTGGCTAAGGACGAACAGAAGAGATTTAAAGGTAAGATGCTCCATTCATAGGGGCTTTAGTGGCCAGAATAGAGCTAAATATGCCGTATAGAGGTTGTAACGCTTGCATAGTTTACAGGTTGTCTGCTGCAGCTTAGAGGCTGCATCTATCAAGATGGATTAGTGGTTTTAAAGAGCAAATTTCCGCTGTTTACGCTAGGCTGGAGATCAGATGGAAAAATGATTGCCCTGTAACCACTTGCACAAACTATAATAAATGAGTTTATAGGAAATGGTTTCCACCATCTGAAATATCAACTTACTGATGTGTGCAATATATATATATATATATACACACGATATGTGTGTGTATATACGATTAGTGATATGACATTATACAGGTCAGCTTTAAATTGAGAGTATTCACATCCTAATTATAGTAAGGGTTTAGGAATTGCAGCTCAGTTCTACGTAGCTGCCTCTTTTTCAAGGGACCAAAGGTAATTTGGCAATTATCTCAACAGCTCTTTAATGGGCTATTCCCTTGTTAATCGTTCATCAGTTATACAGGTAATAGGTCTGGAGCTGATTCCAAGTGTGGCATTTGCATTTGGAAGCTGTTGCTGTGACCCCACAACATGCGGTCAAAGGAGCTCTCAAAGGAAGAGAAACGCCATCATTAAGCTGAAAAAAAGAAGGAATCCACCAGAGAGAGAGCAGAAATGTTAGTAATAGCCAAATCAACAGTTTAGTTCATTATGCCAAAAACAGCGAATTTGTGAACATCCACCTAAAGGAAGAACACTACAGAAATGAAGTGTTTCAGTATCCAAGTCTGCCATAATAAGATGACTTCATAAGAGCAAATAAAGAGGACTCACCACGAGGTGCAAACCATTAATCCGCCTTAAGAGTAGAAATGCCAGATGAGACTTTGCAACAAAAAAAAACATCTAAAGAAGCCAGCCCAGTTCTGGAAAAACATTCTTTGGGCAGAAGACACGAAGATCAACCTGTACCAGAATGAAGATGGGAAGAAGAAAGTATGGAGAAGGCTTGGAATGGCTAATGATCCAAAGCACACCACACCCTCTGTAAAACATGGTGGTGGCAGTGTGATAACGTGCATGCATTGCTTCTAATGGCACTGGGTCACAAGTGTTTATTGATGATGTGATTGAAGACAGAAGCAGCAGGATTAATTCTGAAGTGTACAGGGCGATACGTTCTACTCACATTCAACCAAATGCAGCAAGGTTGACTGAATGGCGCGTCACAGTACAGATGGAAAATTACCCAAAACGTACTGCGAAAGCAATCCTAGATTTTTTTTTCAAGGTAAGAAGTGGAATATTCTTTAAGGGCCGAGTCAGTCACCAAATCTCAACCCCATCGAGCAGCATTTCACATGCTGAAGTAAAAACTTACGGCCGAAAGATCTACAAAGAAGCAACAACTGAAGTCAGAGCTGCAGTAAAGGTGGTAAAGCATCACGTTGTTTGTGTTGTCCGATGCTTCCAGGCTTCAGACAATCGTTGCCTGCAAAGGATTCTTTACAAAGTATTAAAAATTTACATTTTATTTAGGATAAAGTTAATTTGTCCAATTAGTTTTAAGCCCCTGAAATGAAGAGGCTTTGTAGAAAAATGGTTGCAGTTCCTAAATGTTTCACAGGATATTTTTGTTCAACCCCTTTAAATCTGCACTTCAATTGTTTCATTATAAATCCAAAATGGTGTCCAATAAAGCTGAAATCATGAAGACTGTCACAGACAGAATATTTCTGGACCTAACGTCTGTATAATGTGATATTATTGTAAAGAACTCGCTGAATAAGTAATGTATATATGTAAAGTATTCCGGCGGCACGCTCCTCATAGCATGAGCACGTTTCCAAGTATATATGAGTCCCTGGCATAATGCACATTTTACGATGCAGAGGCACACAGGACCAGGTCGGTCTGTGCTATTTATGATTATATAGCGCCGCCATAATCTAGTGCGTTGCAGACATTATTACAGACTCATTGGAAAGCCGTACATCTTTGCTACACCTTGGAAAGACACTTTCTCACAGATTAAATTTTAATTTATGGTGAAAAAAAATAATTTACAGTTTTGCATTGTGGATTTTTACAGGTGAAACAGGTTTCAGCTATTTTTACCTGTAAGCCGGTTTCAGTCGTTTGTATGGGAAAAAGTTTCCAGTTAGGCTACTTTCACACTTGCAAACAGCGAAAGCGCCGCACAAAAGGGGCAGCGGACGCATTTTTCCAGCTCATCCGCTGCCCCATTGTGAGGTGCAGGCAGGTGGGGGCGGAGATCCGGCCACGCATGCGCGGTCGGAAAAAGTGGACCGTCGACAGCAAAAAACGTTACATGTAACGTTTTTTGCTTCCGGCAGACCGCCACAACACGGCGCAACCGTCGCACGACGGTGGCGATGTGTGTCAATGTGTCGCAATGCGTCGCTAATGTTAGTCTACGGGGTAAAAACGCATCCTACAGACAACTTTGCAGGATGCGTTTTTTCCCCTAAACGACGCATTGCGACGTATTGAAAAAAACGCTAGTGTGAAAGTAGCCTTACAGCTGCAAGATGCTAAAGAGATTGACTTATGTGCTTGTCCAACTTGTGGACTTGGTGCAGGCGCTGCCTCCTATTGCATATTCTAGTCTGGTTCGTAAGTGGGACCATAACTGAGAATATTGCGATTTTCTTGCAGTAGCACATTGACTACATTTGGTCCATGCACAGTATATATATTGCACACGCAGCTCGAAAACATTCTCATCTGAACAATCTCCAATACACAGCTCTGGCAAAAATGAAGAGACCACTGCAAAATGTTCAGTTTGTCTGATTTTTCTCTTTATAGGTTTATTTTTGAGTAAAATGTAAATTGTTCATTTATTCTATAAACTTCTGACAACATGTCTCCGAATTTCCAAGCAATACATTTTGTTTTGTTTTTTTCTAAAAATTAGAAATGGTCAAAATTAAATAAAAGATCCAGTGCTTTCAGACCTCAAATAATGCAAAGAAAACAAGTTCATAATCATTTAGAAACAACAATACTAATGTTTTATCTCAGGAAGAGTTCAGAAATCAATATTTTGTGGAATAACCATGATTTTTAATCACAGCTTTCATGCGTCTTGGCATGCTTTCCACCAGTCTTTCACACTGTTCCCGGAGCAAAAATGTAATCTTCTTTGTTTGATGGCTTGTGACTATCCATCTCTTGATTACATTCCAGAGGTTCTCAATGGGGTTCAGGTCTGGAGATTGGGCTGCCCATGACAGGGTTTTGATGTGGTGGTCTCTTAATTTTTGCCAGAGCTGTATATGCCACTGGTCCCTGTGGTTTTCATTTAGTTTGTTGAAAAATCTCTTGCGTTTCAGGGAACAGCCGTTTCACACACCAAATCAAGTGACTGCTTGTTAACCTATTTTATTACACCCAACCATGGTGACAAGTGACCGCTGCGCTCTTCGACTATGAAGTGTCTGCCCTACAGCCATTCTATTTGGCCTTCGCCTTTATCCAGGGCTCTGTAACATTTCTGATTATTTTCCTTGGTGAATACACAATTATGATTGAGTTTATCTCCGGTTGTATATTGATTTTCTTCTCTATACTATTGGTACAAGGAAGCAGATTGGCAGATGCTAAAGAAATTATATCCTGGAAAGAAGATTGAAAATTAATATTTGCATTGGCTTCCATTGCATATTTGGCAATAATTTAGTGAAGCACCATCAGGCATTTTTAACAATTGAGCAAAGTCCCAGCATTCAAGTAACATTATTATTAGGCAATAAGAAGACTCCTAATTGTAATGTGCTAAGAAAAATAATATTAAAGGGAAACTGTCATTAAAACTCATCCTGCCCAAACCACAATGAGCAGGAATCCGCCTGATGGCACAACTGTAGCCAGGTGCCGCCTATGTTTCTTGTTTCAGAGAAAATATAGTTTGAAGGGCCGGCAGAGATGAGAGGTCAGGCGCCATAGTCGGCTTCTGCGCGCGTTGCGCCATGTGATAGGTCTCTTCCAGTAGGGTTTGTTTGGGCGTTCTTGGTATTTTCTTTTCCGAAAACTGAACAGGAACATGGAATGCCTAACGCAGCTGTGAACATCTTACCTTCACAGGGTCCATTATGATTAACTTATGGATTTATCATAATCCGGCAGAAGTGCTGAAGAGATATTATATACTGTAGTGCAAGAGTGGGATCGTCTCCACCAGAGCATGAAGTTAACAATTAGGCAAAATGGCAGGCGCGGTACTGAATAAGGTGCGCGTCTCTGACTGGGGAGCAAACATAGAGAGCAGCACGAATAGGACGTCAGTACCAGTTCCCCCCTAGCATCACTCCCCCCTTAGTGATGCACTAATTAGAAGACCCCCAGCCGGCCAGTGGTCACTAGAGGGGAGGGGTCCTACGGCCACTCCTACAGGGGTTAAATCCAGGTGTCCGGCCGAGAACTTCCTCTTTTCCTCTCGGCAGACACCTGGCTTTAACCCCTGTAGGAAAAAAAAATGTTTATACGTATGTGATATAACTAACCCTGGTAACCTTTATTAAGTCACAGCGGAAGAAGTGAAGGAGGGCAAAGGTCGTAACCGCTTGTTGGGCCAATTCCCCTGTCGATCACGGACAGGAGCTCGGCGCGAGCCGCCCGTTACGATTTGTAATTGCCTTTCTCTGCTTATTTAATTAATAAACTGTGACCGACCTGTTCAACCCACCTAGGACTGTGTGTGTCATTACGGGATTGATGGGAGGGGGGAAGGCCCTGGTTACGACACCCAAGTCTCCACAGTCTAAGTATTGGTTCAGGTGCTGCCGAGAAAATGTTAGAATTCTGAAGGACATATACAGGAACATCGTGTTATTAGTAGTACCTAATAATGTAACACTAAGGGCTTGTTCAGACTGGCATGTTTTCAGCGCCTGAGCCCACAAAGGACCAATATGGACCAATCATAGTCAATGTTGTATTACCAGATGAGTGCATGCAAATAGTAGGCAGCTCATGTACCGGCCCGCTGTGCTGGCGAATTATTATTATTATTATTTATTGTTATAGCGCCATTTGTTCCATGGCGCTTTACATGTGAGGAGGGGTATACATAATGAAAATAAGTACAATAATCTTAAACAATACAAGTCATAACTGGTACGGGAGGAATGAGGACCCTGCCCGCGAAGGCTCACAATCTACAAGGGATGGGTGAGACTACAGGAGCTGAGGGTAGAGATGGTCATGCAGCGGCGAATGCAATGAAGTGCACATGGAGCTAGTCACATTCTCAATTTACAGATATTTAAATCCAGCCTCAAGCTAAAAAAAAGTGTCATCCCTGAGACAGGAGCCATAACTCGCTAGTTGAGGGTGCATGAACTTATAATAATAATTTTATCTATATAGCGCCAACATATTCCGCAGCGCTATTGTTGTGAAATTCGTGACTGCAAGAGCCATTTAAAAGAAATTAAAAAGTACCGTAATTTTATGGTTATGAAATATAGAAAGCAACAAAATTGACCTTCACCATACAGATGTACAGAGTAGATACTATAGAAAAAAAGGGATATTTAAATCAATATTTAATTAACCAAAATCCAATATACTATTGGGAGTACCAATAAAATTTACATAATGCCATATTTACCACCGAGACAAGTAAAAAATAATTTTATGAAATATCAAAAACTTTATTATATGATATGATCACAACTAAAAGACACAACAAAACTGTTACCCTTAAAAAAAATACAATTAAAATAAAAATGGGAAGTGTGGTCATAAAAATAAAAATTATTATTACACAAAAATGCAGGGGTTATTATTAAGTAGGTATAGTTCTGAAAGTATATATCAAATAAGACCACCAGGGGCATAACGTATATGACAACTATTATAATACTAATAAAGATTGTCCGTAGAGAAATATAGCACCAACTCAAAAAAACAATCATAAGTATATGTTGCTAGAAGCAGTGGGAGATAACCCCTATGCTGGTGGCTGCAGAAGAAGTCAATGTACAGTGGGTACAGAAAGTATTCAGACCCTTTTAAATTTTTCACTCTTTTTTTCATTGCAGCCATTTGGTAAATTCATAAAAGTTCATTTTTTTCTCATTACTGTACACCCTGCAACCCTATCTTGACTGAAAAAAAACAAAACAAAACAGAAAAGTAGAATTGTTTGCAAATTTAATAAAGAAAAACCGAAATATCACATGGTCATAAGTATTCAGACCCGTTGCTCAGACACTCATATATGTCACATTCTGTCCATTTCCTTGTGATCCTCTTTGAGATGTTCTACTCCTTCATTGAAGTCCAGCTGTGTTTAATTAAACTAATAGGACTTGATTTGGAAAGGCACACACCTGTCTATGTAAGATCTCACAGTGCATGTCAGACCAAATGAAAATCATGAGGTCAAAGGAACTGGCCAAGGAGCCCAGAGACAGAATTGTAGCAAGGCACAGATCTGGCCAAGGTTATAACAGCATTTCTGCAGTACTCAAGGTTCCTAAGAGCACATTGGCCTCCATAATCCTTAAATGGAAGAAATTTGGGACCACCAGAAGTCTTCCTAGACCTGGCTGTCCAGCCAAACTGAGCAATCATGGAAGAAGAGCCTTGGTGAGAGAGGTAAAGAAGAACCCCAAGATCACTGGCTGAGCTCCAGAGATGCAGTAGGGAGATGAGAGAAAGTTCCACAAAGTCAACTATCACTGCAGCCCTCCACCAGTCGGGCCTTTATGGCAGAGTGGCCCGACGGAAGCCTCTCCTGTGCAAGACATATGAAAGCCGCATAGTTTGCTGAAAAACGCATGAAAGACTCCCAGACTATAAGAAAAGATTCTCTGGTCTGATGAGACGAAGATAGACCTTTTTGGTGATAATTCTAAGCGGTATGTGTGGAGAAAACTAGGCACTGCTCATCACCTGCCCAATACAATCCCAACAGTGAATCATGGTGGTGGCAGCATCATGCTTTGGGGTGTTTTTCAGCTGCAGGGACAGGATGACTGGTTGTCATTGAAGGAAACATGAATGCGGCCAAGTACAGAGATATCCTGGCCCAGCCGGAGCCCTGACCTAAATCCTATTGAGCATCTCTGGAGAGACCTGAAAATGGCTGTCCACCAAGGTTCACCATCCAACCTGACGGAACTGGACAGGATCTGCAAGGAAGAATGGCCGAGGATCCCCAAATCCAGGTGTGAAAAGCTTGTTGCGTCATTCCCAAGAAGACTCATGGCTGTACTAGCTCAAAAGGGGCTTCTACTCAATACTGAGCAAAGGGTCTGAATACTTATGACCATGGGATATTTCAGTTTTTCTTTTTTATTAAATTTGCAAAAATTTCTACATTTGTTTTTTTTGTCAGTCAAGATGGGGTGCAGAATGTACATTAATGAGAAAAAAAAATAACTTTTTTGAATTTACCGAATGGCTGCAATGAAGCAAAGTGAAAAATGTAAAGGGGACTGAATACTTCCCATACCCACTGTATAATAGATAAGTCATCATACCCACCATGTGCCATTATCAATCAGAAGACCACACTACCCAAGTACCCCAACGCGCGTTTGAAGTTGGCTTCATTAGGGGAAGCTGATTTGAAACGTCAGCTTCTGTATGTCCACTGGATTATGCCTTGCTTATGTCACAAGTCCATATGTTTTTGACACTCATATGACCTCTACTTTTATACATCAACAAGTAAAAAATGACACAAAGCCATATACAGTTTCCTATGTTACTAAACGCAATGGATCGGTTAAAAATGCAAGCCATATGGATGGTGCCTGCATGGCATGAGAGTAAAAATGGATCACAATAGTGCATGATGCAATGTTTTCACACAGACACCATCGGGCAACGTGGAAACGTTTAACTGAATTTCCCCATTCATTTGCACTGGTCTGCACTGTCATGTGTGCTCCGTTTTGGAAAAGAGATAGAAAATACTTCCTTTAGGGCTCATTCAGAATAGTGTAGCAGACTCCGAATTCATTCTTCCTTCTAGAGCCCCCTGCTGGACATGGGAATATGAAAGTCTGATTTCATCAGATTCTCAGAAAACTTACACTTGCCGCTAATAGACTTCCCAAGTGACCCAACATTGCATAAACTGCTGTTTGTGATCCTCACGGATCGAATAAACCCAAGTAGGATAATTCCCCTCCAAGGCCGCCATCTCAGTCCACCCATTACAATTAATACATTTTCAAGAGAAAAACGCATCACTTTCCATTTCCAAGCCCTGCAAAGTACAATAAGAAATAGTCCTGATGCTGCAATGTGGTTTTCCACTGCAGAAGGAACTGTGTAAAATATGGTAAGTGTTTTTCCAGTTGTTCCAAAGTTGTTGGAACAAAATGCACAGTCTAAATGTTTTGTGTATTTTTTTTTTTTTTGCTGCAAAGCTCAAACCTTTTGTTATGTTGCATAAAAAAAGTCAAGATTGTCCAATAATTTTAAAATGTATCATTTTTTTTTCATTCAGTATATGCAACAATGAGAAACTTGTCAAAGCAGGATGACTTGGTAAAGTCTGCAGAAGAATGTGTGGGGAAAACACTGGAGATCAAGCAGCTGGATGTGTGCAGTGAAGAGTCCATCAAAGATTGTGTCAACAGCCTACCAGATCGTAGAGTGGACATTTTAGGTACGTACCCCTTGATAAAGCTGCCGGCGAAACCCATGTGAGAGTTGAAGCTGTTGTACAGCTATTGTGTTGTATATGTCCCAGTTTTGTGGGTATAAATTACTTTTTTTTTTTTTACCATCTATCTGCACTTGTCCTTTACTTGCTTGGAAATGACTGTATATTGCTCAATTGCCCCATGCTGGTCACAAATACTTAAAGGAGTTATCTGTGACTTTGGGTTTGTTTTTTTTTGGCTAAAGGTCTAATAAGTTACCGGCAGGTAGTTGCTGATTAGATGCCTGTTCGGCCCTGCGACGATGTGACTTGGCTCAGGCGGATATTCTCAGGTGGAGAACACATACACAATGGGTGGAGGGTAGCTGTGATACCAATGAGCATTTCAAATAACAGATATTAAAGGGCATCTGTCATTAGATTTTTGTTACCTAATTTGAGAGCAGAATAATATAGAGACAGAGATACTGATTCCAGCAATGTGTCACTTACTAGGCTGCTTGCTTCAGTTTTTTGGAGATACCGTAATTGTTTTATCAGCAGAAGATTATGATTGGAGGACTACTTGGTCTGATGCCAAGTAGTCCAACCCCACCCCCACCACTGATTGGCACAGTGTACACAGAAAGCTATCAGAGGTGTGGGCGGGGTTATACAGAGCTCAGCATTCAGAGAACTGCTAGATCTGCAGCAGATATAATAGTTTTTAATCAAAACTATAGGAAACAGCCCGGTAAGTGACACATCGCTGGAAATAGGCTTTCTACCCCCAAACTTTGCTGCTCTCATATGGGGTAGCAAAAACCTGGTGACACATTCAGAATTGAGATGTGATACTGTATTTCCATTGTGACAGCGCACACACGAACAAATATTTGCTGCATGGTTAGCACCTGCCGCTTTAGGTTTACACGGTCATTATCTGGTCCAAAGGTAAATACAATGACACCCATCACATAGCTTTGTTCCCTGAAATGTCTTTTATTTTACAGAAGACAGATCAGCACCAAATGGCAGCCAGCACGGTTATTTTATTTCATGCTGTTTCACAAAGTGCAATGGTGTGAAATAAAAAAAAATGTCATGGCTTAGAAATGATGAAATCCACGGTCATTATAGTCAGATCAGCGAGCATACAAAAAATGCAAATAGTAATGGAAAACGTTAAGATGCAAAGTTTTCACACTACGAACTGCAGATATTGAAAAAGTGATCTATTCCACCTGAGGTGTTAGTGTTGTGTTATTTTGACCGTGTTCTCTGAAAACGCCGGGGAAATTTTGCGATTTTTAACATGCAAAATAGTGTAATAAAAACGCAACAAGAATTATGTGAACACAAGGGGCGTGGCCTGAGAGTCCATGTGAGCGGACGTGCGGCTGTGAGCTCCCGCCGCTGTATATTGTAAAATCCTGCAGAGCCGCTGCTGTTTGGTCCCTGCGGGGGCTTACTGGCTGCGGGGAGACTTGGAGAGGCCGGCGGTGCTGTTCGGTAGCGCTGGAACCAACGAACATGACCAGGAGACGGCAGAAGGACGCGGGAGCCGGGGATGCAGGCGCAATCCAAGATGGCGCCGACTTGAGGGAAAAGGCAGACAAGGAGAACGCCGCATGCAGAAAGCGCATGGAGGTAGCGGCAAAGCTCCAGCAGTTTGCGAGAGCAGAGGCCGCAGAGGAGGGAGCCGGAGCTGATACCGAAGAGGAGGAGGAGGAGGAGGAGGAGAGCCCAGCAGGAGAACATGAGGTACAACAGGGGAGAAAGGAGAGTAAAATGGCGGTGGCAGAAGGGGGACCCGAGGAAATGGCGCCAGAAGCTGAGCCTACCCTAAGAGACGTTTTTGCGCTAGTCTCTTCATGTAAACAATCTCTGACCATACAGATACAGGAGGTTAAGGGGGACACAGCCCAGATAAACGCAGCCATGCAGAAGATTGACAAACGTGTGGGGGAGGTAGAGGAGAGAGTGAGCACTGCAGAAGATCATATAGTGCAGCTGCAAAAAGCAGAGAAAAAGTTCACTCAAGCAATAGCTGAATTGGCTGCGAAAAATGAGGACCTTGAGAACAGGTCCAGAAGAAACAATATTCGCATAGTGGGCATCCCTGAAAAAGCTGAAGGGAGGAATCCAACGGAATATATTGAAAAATGGCTGTTAGAAACATTTGGAGATATGGCGCTAACAAAAGTGTTCGCGGTAGAAAGAGCGCATAGGGTCCCGCCGAAACCACCTGTCCCTGGAGCGAATCCCCGTACCATGCTCGCCAAAATTCTAAACTATAGAGACAGAGACATTATCCTGAGGAAGGCCAGAGACATGACGGATCTGACAGTTGAAGGTCAAAAGATTGCTATATACCCAGACTATTCTACTCTGGTGCAGAGACAACGGATGATGTTCACGGGTATAAAGAGACGGCTGAGGGAATTGGGAGTACAGTACTCCATGATGTTCCCAGCAAGACTGAGGGTGGTGGCGTTTGATAAAATTCATTTTTTCCAGAAGCCGGAGGACGCTACCCAGTGGATCGATATTAATGCTAAAAAGCTTAAAGGAAAAGGAGACTGAAACTGTGGGAAGAGTCTGATCTTGTTTACTTATCTGTCAGTTGGCAAAGAGTCATGTGATTGACAACTCAGGGGGTATGGGTGGTGAAGAAGGGAGCTGGATTGTAATCAGTTAAAGTTAAAGGGATGGTGTAATGGTTGCTGGGAAAGGGGGAGGAAGGGTATGCGGCATATTTTAAGTGTATGCAGGTTTCTTGCGTGTGTAAATAATTCTACGTTAAAATGTTTTGAGAACGTTATTTTTCAAAATGTCTGAAATCCTGTTATGTACAGTGGTGGGAGGAGGGTTGGGATGGTAATGCCAAACGGAGTGTTCGCTATGGGCGATGATGCCCCACTCTTGGAAAGAGGTGGAATGGTTAGATGTGAGGGGGGAAGGGTGGGAGGGGGAGTTGGGAGGGGGGAGGGGGGGAGAGTAGTTAGACAGCCTGAGCTCAAAATTGATGATACTTATAGTGAAGATGAGCCAAGTGATGGGGACCCGTTTTAAGATTTTGTGCTGGAATGTGAGAGGCCTAGGGGAGAAATCTAGACGTGCTGCGTGTTTGCAATATGCAAGAGACCAAAGGGCCTCAATGATATGCTTGCTGGAGACGCATTTGGTAAGGGAAAAAGTGGATGTTTTGAATAGACGATGGATCCAGAGAGGATATCATTCTACCTTCTCCACGTATGCAAGAGGAGTCTCAATCTTGGTTCCAGCGGGAGTTCAGTATGAGGAGGTGAAGGTATATGTGGACGTGGAGGGACAGTATGTACTATTACGGTGTATACTGTATGGAGTGATGCTGTGTGTTGCCGCGATGTATATTCCGCCTCCCTACTCTAGCAGGAAGATTAGAGAAGTAATGGAGCGAGTGGAAAAATGGGGACCGACACCGTTAATAATTATCGGAGATCTAAATAACATCTGTGATGAATATTGGGATAAAAATAAAAATACTCAGAATAGGTCGGAGGGACACATAACAACATTTGGCACCTATATACAGGAGATAGGTTTGATTGATCTGTGGAGGGTTAGACATATGGGGGAGAGAGGGTACTCATGTTATTCACCGGCACATGCCACACTCTCTAGGATTGATATGGCTCTGGGTAACAGGATTTTGGACACACTGGTTGGGGAGGTGAGATATCTGCCAAGGGCCTTGTCGGACCATAGTCCAATTGAAGTAGAGGTTAGATTGGAGGGGGCTCGCTCGCTAAGTGGGAGAGAATGGAAGATTCATCCTAATTGGTTACAGAGTATTGAGTTGGAAAGTATAGGACGGGAGGTGGCGGAATTCTTTCTCTTAAATGATGGAAGCGCCGACGCTCTTACAATTTGGGATGCAATGAAGGCGTACCTGAGGGGACTACTGTTTAGGGACATTAGTAGGTGTAAGCGGAGGACGAGAGAGGTAGAAAAAGCGGCAGTTGAGGAGTTGAAGGAAGCAGAGGATGGGATGGCCACACTGGGAACCCCTGAGGCAGAGAGAAGAATGAAAAACGCACAAAATCATTTGGAAAAAATTCTGCTAGGCAAAGCTGAGAGGAAACGAGATTTCCAAAGGGTATTGTTCTATCAGGAGGGAGAAACAGTGGGACATATGCTGTCGGTAGTGGCTGCTGCTCAGAGAGGTTCTTCATATATACACTCTTTGGAATCTGCTAGTGGAGGTAAAATAACGGAAACACCTGAAATTTTGAGAGCCTTTGCGGACTTCTATGCAGATTTGTATTCCTCTCGGGTTGGTGAATCGGTCGAGGATGCACTGACTTTCTTGGAAGGTCTGGATTTGCCGAGACTGAGTGAGGCAGATAGGGAGAGCCTTGAGGCCCCTATCACTGAGGAGGAATTGAGTCGGGCATTGATGTCTATGGCCAATGGGAAGGCGCCTGGGGTCGATGGGTTACCCGCTGAGATCTATAAAGGGTTGGCAGAAGTGTTGATTCCTAGATTAAAAATGGTATTGGAGGAAGCTAGGTCTTGTGGGGGCTTGCCAGCCTCTATGAGAGAGGCCATAATAGTGGTCATTCCAAAGGAGGATAAGGACTTGGGGAAACCGGAGTCGTACCGCCCAATTTCTTTACTAACAATTGATGTCAAGCTTCTGGCCAAGGTGTTGGCTCTCCGCCTCTCTAGTGTTATTGCGAGTCTGGTGCATTCGGACCAATCTGGCTTTATGCCGGATAGATCAACGGCGATCAATTTGCGGAGGTTATATGTAAATTTGCAGGTAGAGTCTGACAACTGTGGTCGAAGAGTGATTGTATCGCTAGATGCACACAAGGCGTTTGACAGCGTCGAATGGGGGTACCTCTGGCAGGTGTTGGAATGTATGGGGTTTGGCCCGCAGTTTGTGGCCTGGATACAGCTGTTGTACTCATTACCATCCGCTAGAATTAGAGTAAATGGGGAGCTATCTCGTCCTATAGGGCTGGCTAGGGGTACTAGGCAGGGATGCCCGCTGTCACCCCTCCTGTTCGCGTTGGCTGTAGAACCTCTTGCTGCTAAGATTCGGCAGTCGGATGGGGTCCCTGGGTTTAGGTATGGCAAAGTAGAGGAAAAAATAGCGTTATATGCGGATGATGTTTTGCTGTTCCTGGAGGATCCAGACAATTCACTAAGAGGGGCCGTTGAAATTGTTGAGAGATTTGGTACTGTGTCGGGACTAACAATTAATTGGGATAAGACGGTTCTTTTTAGAGTGGATGACGTAGGAGAGAATGTGAGTGAGGATGTTGGGGATGAGAGGCTGAAGGTGGTTTCCCAATTTAAATATCTTGGAATATGGATCTCGGTGCCGGTGGCGGAGTTTCTGCAAAGAAATTTGACTCCTGTTATGGGGGTACTCAAGGCAAAGGTAGACGCCTGGAATAAGCTACATCTATCGGTCGTCGGTAGGGTAAACCTTATTAAAATGGTCCTTATGCCTAAAATTCTTTATGTTATGCATAACGCACCAATTTGGATCCCTCGGGGGAAGTTCAGGCAGATTAATGCCCTCTTTAGAAGTTTGATATGGGGTAGACAATATCCACGTATTAGCTTGGAGACGCTTCAACGACCCAAGGAAGATGGTGGTTTGGCTTTGCCCAACCCGGAAATATACTTCCTTGCGGCCCAGAGCCAGCATTTGAAGGGCTGGGCGCGAGGGGCGTCATCCAGCGCAGTACAACAGCTATTGGAAGAGGTGACGGACCGACGACCGATGGCCAGGTGTTTGGAGGATGGCTCATTGGGCGCGCTGGGGAAAATATACCCAACCCTGTTCCTGATTTGTAAATTATGGAATAGACTAAGGCAGATTCGTGGGGTTACAGGGTTGACTAGATTCACACCGATATGGTCTAACCACAACTTAAAGGATTTTGAGGCCCTGGGAGGATTGATGGAATGGCAGAATAAGGGAATTTGCTTTGTTCACCAGATAATCCAGCAGCAGGAGCTGAAGTCCTTTTGCCAATTGCAGGAAGAATTTGGTTTGCGATCCACAGGGGAATATCAGTATGCGCAGATGAGACATGCCTTTAGAGCTCAGAATAAGAAGGCTGATATCAGGGTTCAAGATGATATAGTGTTGGAGTATGTGTGTGGTGAGGGTACTACAAGGGGAGTTATTTCCACTCTGTATAAGGACCTTATGCACACATTTCTGTTAGATTTCCCTATAAAGGCGAGAGCTAAGTGGGAGAGAGAAGTGGGGCCGATGGAAAATGAAACCTGGGAATCGGTGATGGAGTGGGTTCCGCGACTATCCTTGAGTGAACCATATAGGCTCTCGCAGCTATACATTCTGCATAGGGTATATAAATCTCCGGAAGTGCTATACAAAGCGGGATTGCGTGCCAATTCTGAGTGTCCGAGGTGTGCGAGTGAGAAGGCAGGAATATATCACATGATGTGGACGTGTCCGAGACTGGCTGCCTATTGGGTGGTGGTTTTGAGCCGAGTTGAAGCAGCGTATAAGTGCAGAGTTCTTAGAGACCCGATAGTATGCGTGCTGGGATATGTGGAAGAAATTGGAGTTGACAATACTTGGAAGATTGCAATCGCTAGGCTACTCTACATGGCCAGGAAAGTAATAGCACGAAATTGGATAAATGCGGAACCACCTGTGAGAAGGGAATTTCTCCAATATGTTCAACATGGTCTAAAATTGGAAAAGGGGGTGTACAGTAAAAGGGGGAAAATAGAACTCTTTAATAAAATATGGTCTCCTTGGCTTGATTTGGATTGAGGAGTATAGGCGTCGTGTTTCCTAAGACCTGGAAGAGGATAAATTACAAGAGGCAGATAATGCCTCGGTGGGGTGGAGATTGAGACTGAGCTGTCTTATGGGGGAGGGGGGTAGTTGGGGTAAGGTTGGGGTTTATTAAAGTAAGAAAATGTGTATCTGATATAATGCAATGTAAATGGCATTCTGTTGTTCTCTTTTTTTTATATTGTTAATAAAAATCTATTTAAATAAAAAAAAAGAATTATGTGAACACAGCCTTATAGGAGGTGTGGATGATCTCGAGTATGAGGAAAAGCTGGAGGACTAAACGGAGAAGAGAAGGCTGAGGGTTAAATAATAGAATTCCACCATTATGTAAATGGATAAATGCCTAAAATGTATTTTTCTGGTGATCACTGTTCAAAGCTTAAAGGAATTCTACTAACCAAAAAAGAAAAAAAAATGTAAATACTTGTTGATGCTCTTGAAAAAAAAAACCCAGAGATATAATCACCTACCAGCAGCCCAATGGATCCAATCCGGACCTCTCCAGAGGTCTTTGGTTCCTCTGTTTAAAAGTCACAGGACCATTGAAGCATGCGATTGGCTGCAATAATCAGGTGACTAAATGCACATGATCTGAGGTTTAGCTGATTACATGCCCTTCTGGTCACCTGACTACTGCAGCCAATCCCAGACTTCAGCAGAGCTGTAACATCTGAATAGAGGTTTTGTTTATGGAGTAGGTGCAGACCTGCGTAGCGTCCTACACTGGATCCATGGCACTGCTGGTACCTGTGTATGCTTCTATTTTTTTTTTCTTCATTTTAAGTGCATCCATGTCTTTTTTTTCTATATCGAGCAACCCCTTTAAGAAAGAGCCAAGTCTCAAAATTAACAAGCTTTACATAGACATCCTTCCTCATGCATTGTGTTGCATGCATTGTATGACAGACGTTATCCATAGGAAGTGCGTGAGGACTGATTGACCGAAACTCCTATCACAATTGCTGATGATGACTAGACAGCTCCTGTCACCCAGTTATAATGTAGGACATCACAGAAGCCTCTTGATTGTATTGGAGAATATTTAGGGAAGGATACTCACTGTGTCGTCCCAGCAGGAAGATGGCACTGGCTTTAGCTGTCCATGTGATGCTGTGCAGATGCATCATGCAGGAATAAAATCAGGGTTGAAATCTGGGAATCAAGATGGAGTCTGAAGAGAATAAAATTGGAAGCTGAACTACATGAAAAGTAAATACATCATGTATAAAAGAAGTGCCAAGTGCAATAGTGAGGTAGGTATTGCAAGGATGGAAAGAAATATATCTATATTAAGTGTCCAGAAATAATCCCCATTGTCATGCTCTGAAGGGTGGAATCCACACTTTTGAGTAGGCAGTTCCTCTCCATCAGCATTCTGCCAGCACTATATAAGCTGGAACTTTCTTATCCTGACTTCCCAGCATGCTCTTGTCAATATGGAAATACTTTTCTTCCGTCAACTGAAAGCTCCCCTCTGTTATGCTTATACGTAATTTTACAGACAGGAGAGTAGGAGCAGAGACACCGATCCTCATACACTTTCTGCTGTCTACCGGGGTGTCTGGTATACATGAAAACAGCAGTGAAGAGCAAGCTACACCGATGGGAGATACCTACTGACCAGCACTTTGGAGGGATTATTTATTGGTTGGGAGAGGGGGTAGGAAAACATATTTTAAAAAAGTGATCTGCAAATTGCTTAGAGGTGCATCCATAAAGGATGACGGTGCTGCAGAAGGGCGATCAAGTTGGAACCATGGCTGTAGAAGTGGCCGAACAAGGGCAACAGCAACTGGTGAAGAACAGTAGACTTGGATGTGAGGAATCTGCATCCTGGTTCAATGTAGCAGAGCTGGCACAGTGATGTAGCAGAGTAAGAAAGTGGTCTAACAGAGCAAGCTCAGAAGACAGAGATCAATGTAGCTACGCTCACTCAACTCTGAGGCTACGATGTGGCAGAGTAGAGTCAGCAATGTGCAGAGCTTGCACAGGAAAATTGAGGTAAAAAGGAGGTTTCAGCGCCTAAAGCCGGGCACCAATTATCCGAATACTCAGATGGGCCACATAGCCCAGAAGAGCAACGTCACAGGAGCTCGCCACAATGGAGGATCCAAGAGAGGTGAATAACAATATGGAAAGAGATGGTCAAGACCACCTCTTTAATGTAAAATGTTTATCGAGGATCTGATTGGCAATATTAATTTGCCACTTTATGATATTGCAATTTAAAGGGATTGTCCCATCTTCACAAATGGATACTCTCATATAAAACAAACACTTTTGCAATATACTACTTTTTCAAAACTTGCCTCTGTTCTTCAGATATTACCACTTTTCTGTTATTTACAGTTGCCCTGGAGCCAGAACGCCGCCGCTTATAATCAGTGCGCTGAAGCTGGCCAACATTAGGAGATAGCATTGCCCTCCAGTGATCCTGACCAGCAAAACACTGTTTACATACTCCAAAGGAAAAGGGATTGTAAACACAGCAGTGGTCGGTCTCCAAGGCAACAAGCTGCAAACAAAAAGAAAACTTAATAGCTCGAGAACTGCTGAAAATTTTAATAAGCAGTATATTGCAAAATTAATTGGTTTTGCAAGCACTATCTGACAATACTGATAATCCTTTAAGGATGTGTTTTGGGCTTTTTCTGAATAAACTGAAGTTTGTAAGGTTGAACATTATGGACATATGTCTTGTGTAACTCACTGTTTATGTAACTGTATGTTCTCTATTAGAATATAGATTACCAGTATTTAAAATTTTGGGCGTTTTTAACAGTAAGGCTTTATAGGTGACATCTTTCTTAATCCACAGTCAGCAATGCAGGAGTTGGGCTCATTGGACCTATTGAATGTCAAAGTGTTGAAGAAATGAAGACTGTGATGGATACAAATTTCTTTGGACTGGTCAGACTACTAAAGGAAATCCTTCCAGACATGAAAAAGCGGAAGAACGGTCATATTGTAATTATTAGCAGCGTCATGGGAATCCAAGGTACAGTGACCTCTGCTTCTCTATTACTGTATATATCAGGAGAGATGCAAAATGTCTTCGATAAAAGCCTGAATATGGGATCAGACTATAGTCTGCAAAATAGGAGTGAGGTCAAATGGTTCACCATCCCATCCTTTTTGCAAGTGGTATTATGATTGAGGCAACTGCCTTCATATTTCTTATCAAATCAATGATTTTCTCTTTCGAAAACTTTGTATTATTGCAAACATTATGTCTTTGAAAACCATGTACTTTTCTTGTGCACTAAGAACCACTGTACCATAGACAGTGAACAGAGGGGTTGCACATGCTCATTAGCACCTCATTCACACAGCGGACTCGTGGTCCATACAATTAAAGCGATAGTAAACTACTGCAGATTTTTTTAATTAATGGGAAACATTCTGAAATGGTTAAAAATAAATAAATAATTACGTAGCTGTTAATATACATATACAGTGTGTATATCTAAAAATAAAAAAATAAAGCGAGCACTAAAGTACCACATCCTAGATAACACTGCATGACATATTCCAGTTGCAAATCTTTAATGTAAATCAAAATTAATATCCCATGGATGTCTGGATGTGGAATACTACTCAAAATCAGATTGGAAAATAAAATTACAGGGTGATCCAACTTTAGTGGAAATGCCTGAAGACAAGGAAATGATGCTCAGTATTGTGTGTGGCCTCAGCGTGTGTGTAAGTAATATACAGTGGGGCAAAAACGTATTTAGTCAGTCAGCAATAGTGCAAGTTCCACCACTTAAAAAGATGAGAGGCGTCTGTAATTTACATCATAGGTAGACCTCAACTATGCGAGGCAAACTGAGAAAAAAAAATCCAGAAAATCACATTGTCTGTTTTTTTAACATTTTATTTGCATATTATGGTGGAAAATAAGTATTTGGTCAGAAACAAAATTTCATCTCAATACTTTGTAATATATCCTTTGTTGGCAATGACAGAGGTCAAACGTTTTCTGTAAGTCTTCACAAGGTTGCCACACACTCTTGTTGGTATGTTGGCCCATTCCTCCATGCAGATCTCCTCTAGAGCAGTGATGTTTTTGGCTTTTCACTTGGCAACACGGACTTTCAACTCCCTCCAAAGGTTTTCTATAGGGTTGAGATCTGGAGACTGGCTAGGCCACTCCAGGACCTTGAAATGCTTCTTACGAAGCCACTCCTTCGTTGCCCTGGTGGTGTGCATTGGATCATTGTCATGTTGAAAGACCCAGCCACGTTTCATCTTCAATGCCCTTGCTGATGGAAGGAGGTTTGCACTCAAAATCTCACAATACATGACCCCATTCATTATTTCATGTACCCGGATCAGTCGTCCTGGCCCCTTGGCAGAGAAACAGCCCCAAAGCATGATGTTTCCACCACCATGCTTTACAGTAGGTATGGTGTTTGATGGATGCAACTCAGTATTCTTTTTCCTCAAACACGACAAGTTGTGTTTCTACCAAACAGTTCCAGTTTGGTTTCATCAGACTATAGGACATTCTCCCAAAACTCCTCTGGATCATCCAAATGCTCTCTAGCAAACTTCAGACGGGCCCGGACATGTACTGGCTTAAGCAGTGGGACACGTCTGGCACTGCAGGATCTGAGTCCATGGTGGCGTAGTGTGTTACTTATGGTAGGCCTTGTTACATTGGTCCCAGCTCTCTGCAGTTCATTCATTAGGTCCCCCCGCGTGGTTCTGGGATTTTTGCTCACCGTTCTTGTGATCATTCTGACCCCACGGGGTGGGATTTTGCGTGGAGCCCCAGATCGAGGGAGATTATCAGTGGTCTTGTATGTCTTCCATTTTCTAATTATTGCTCCCACTGTTGATTTCTTCACTCCAAGCTGGTTGGCTATTGCAGATTCAGTCTTCCCAGCCTGGTGCAGGGCTACAATTTTGTTTCTGGTGTCCTTTGACGGCTCTTTGGTCTTCACCATAGTGGAGTTTGGAGTCAGACTGTTTGAGGGTGTGCACAGGTGTCTTTTTATACTGATAACAAGTTTAAACAGGTGCCATTACTACAGGTAATGAGTGCAGGAAAGAGGAGACTCTTAAAGAAGAAGTTACAGGTCTGTGAGAGCCAGAAATCTTGATTGTTTGTTTCTGACCAAATACTTATTTTCCACCATAATATGCAAATAAATTGTTAAAAAAACAGACAATGTGATTTTCTGGATTTTTTTTTCTCAGTTTGTCTCCCATAGTTGAGGTCTACCTATGATGTAAATTACAGACGCCTCTCATCTTTTTAAGTGGTGGAACTTGCACTATTGCTGACTGACTAAATACTTTTTTGCCCCACTGTATATATATTTATATGTAATTCAAAGAAGCTTTATTCACAGCACCAAATAAACATTAGTTTTGCTAAGCACTTGCACATTAGGGATATGGACTGTGGGGATGGTAGATAGGGCACATCCAAAGTTGGGGCTATGGAAATCAATGGCATATCATAGTTGTCTCTCGCAGCTTACGGCATGCTCTCACATATTGCACCGCGCGCTTTCTCCTCCTCCTTCATGGAGCTGAAGTCCAAGAAGAGATTTGAGAGTCTCCTGAAGTGAGTGTCCTTCACTATTGAGTATTTGGTGCAGTGTAGCAGAAAGTGGGTCTTATACTCCAGGGCCTCCAGGTTGCAGTATGGACACAGTCTGTCCTCCCTGAACTTGCAGCTCTGTCTCTGCCGGCCAGACTCACTGGTCAGATTGTTGACACTTGGTCTATACCGGCTCAGAATCTGGCGGTCTCTGGCGTCCGTGAGATTCTCCAGATGTGGAGTCAGTCTGTAGTCTCTCTGTAGCCTCCTGTACACTGTCAGTTTCTGTGAGATGCTGATATCGATATGTTCTGTCCGCTGCTGGTACCGGTAAATGGCGTCCATAGATGGCATGTACAGGATACGGTGCAGGCTCAGTTCATGAGCCCGCTCCATATATTGGCACCCGACAACGGGATAAGGATCAGAACAATTTTAACGGTTTGTTTCATGTAAACATTTCATAAATGGATGATTTTGATTCCCTCTACATCAAGACAAAGAAACTACATCATCTGACATTTTTTGTCTTACCCATTTATGACCATTCGTTTATTTTCTTGCAGGTATTTTATTTAATGATGTGTACGCTGCCTCTAAATTTGCTGTTGAAGGGTTCTGTGAAAGTCTAGCAATACAGGCATTGAAGTTCAAGCTCCAGTAAGTGATTTCTCTGGTCTCCTTCTATTGTAATGTGTCTGTGGAGATTGCACTTTGCAAAATTGAAACTTTTTCTGTTGTGTTTTTTTTTTTCAATCTCTGACAGCGGCATTTAAATTGAATTCGTGCCGATACCCGCACGCACCGGCTCCCGTTGCCCCCCAGGATGCAATCTTGGGGGACCCCATGGGTTAATATAACACTCGGGGGTCTACTGAAGAACCCGGTTGCTGGCATCTCGATCCTCCTGTGAAGATCAGCTGGGATTTTCACTAATTGTAGTATAAGGAATCAAACAATTGCAGGTTGAAAACCCCTAGGGAGACTACAAATTATGTAAAAAATAAAGAAGAAAGGTTTTGTCTTTTTTAAAATATAAAAAAAGTTAAAATGTCTCCTTTTCTTAAAAAAAACAGACAACTATTTGGTAAAGCCGCATTCATAAAAGTCCAATCTATTAATATTGGGAATTAATTAACCCGATTGGTAAACTCCAATAACAATAAGGCTATGTGCACACGTCAGGATTTCTTGCAGAAATTTCCTGACAAAAAACACATTTCTGCCAGAAATCCGCATGCGTTTTTTTCGCTATTTTGTGCGTTTTTTCACGTTTTTTCCCAATGCATTAAATAGCGGGGAAAACGCGAAAAATTCGCAAAATTAATGAACATGCTGCTTTTTTTTTACTGTGATGCGTTTTTTTCGCGGAAAAAACGCATCATATGCACAAAAATTACAGAATGCATTCTAAATGATAGGATGCATATGTATGCGTTTTTAATGTGTTTTTATAGCATTTTTATCACGAAAAAACCTGAACGTGTGCACATACCCTTACAATAACGCCAATAAGGAAATAACATCAGAATTGCGGGCAGGGGGTTTGTTACATCCTTAAAAAATAGTAAAATTCAATCATAGCATTGTATTTATACAAACTTGGTAGCAATCAAAATGTCAGCCCACAACAATAACAATAAACCGTCACTCAGCCGCTTAAAGAGAAAAATAAAAATGTTGCGGGTTTTGGAAAATGTTGACATAAAGCAAAAGCATTTTTTACAACATTCTACATTTTTTTTTAGCACTCAACTATAAAAAAAAATCTCCGCATTCGTACTGACATGAGAAATCATGATTCCAAAGTATTTTTTTTTACCACACAATGACTGCTGTAAAATCAAAAACCCCAAAACAATGACTTTAGATGGTAAAATGAATGGTGCCATTCAAACTTTACAACTTGTCCCATAAAAAATAAACAACAACAAAAAAACACCTTTCATGCTTCTATGTCAACAGGAAAAATAAAAAAAAAAGTTCTGGCTTTTGAAAGGAGGTAAGGAAAAAATAAGACTGCAAAAACTAAAAAAATCTCTGGTCCTTAAAGGGTGAATGTAGTCAAGCAGCACATTAATAATAATAATTATTAATTATTACGGTACTCACTTATATAGTACCATTAATTTCCACACCCCTCTGTAGACATCATAATCACTGTCCCCATTGGGGCTCACAATTTAAATTCCCTATCATTATATCTTTGGAGTGTGTCATCTGGCAAGTTAAAAATTGTTCCATCTCTATAGCATCAAAACCAATATCAGTATGTGAATTATAATTAGTAAATAAGTAATTGAACCATCATAGGTATATAAATACAGGATCAGAACCACCATCTGTTCATGAATACAGCACCAGAGCAATCAGTACATAAATTCAGCAGCAGAACCATGAACAGTACAGTAATGCATTACCAGAACCACCTTCAGTACATGAATACATCACCAGACTTATCAATACTATATGAATACAGCGCCAAAATCAACATTAGTACATGTATACGGCATCAGAATAATCATTATATTAATACATCACTATAATCATCAACAGTACATGAATACATCACCAGAGCCATCATCAGTATATAAACACAGCATCAGAACCAAAATCAGTATAGGGATCCATTACCAGAACCACCATAAGTACATGAACACATCACTATAACCATAACTACATTAATGCATTATTATAACCATCAATAGTACATGAAAACAACACCAGAACCATCATCAGTACATGAATACAGAACCACCCTTAGTACAATGAAACCTCACCAAGCTTAGTACAGAGATCAAGTGCAATGTCGGATCACCTTTCACCATATACATATGTACTGCAAGAAACCTAAAATTTGTATATGCCCCTAACAATGGTAAAGAGAAGCTGGGAATAGTTGTTACCAGTCATCATCAGACTGTGGATGATACAGGAACCACATACTGATTAGAGTCAGCATCATAAACATTTACATGCAGTTTTACCGTACAGGTGATTTCTTCGCTGATTTTAGGGGCTCTCTTTTTCCTCTCCATCTGGTGCGGACAACATGATGACTTTTCACATTTAAGAACCTATACAATATTCTTCAGAAGATCATCTATGTGAAAATTGTGTTCTATATAACAATCCAACTTTTACTATGTTACAGGTTGAGCCTAATTGAGCCCGGACCAGTGATCACAGAGTTTGAAAGGAAAGTATTTGAAGATGGAATGAAGATGGACCTTTCTGCAGCAGACAAGGAGACGGCTGACATGTTTACCAATGTCTATCTTATAAACTACAAATCGATCTTCCAAAGCTTGGGACAGACAGCTGAGGATGTGGCAGAGGTGAGATTTATACCCTTATGGTAATGGTGTCTATTAGAGATGGTGTGAATCGATTTGCAGTCAAGTCAGTAATCTGTGGTTGTTGGTGGAAGCCGTGTGGAACACCTCATTCCTACTAGTGTCCTCTTTTGACCCAACCTGATGAGACATCACATGTGCATTATGCCACAAGGAATATGATGGCGCTATACAAGCGAGTACATAATTCATCTGTGTACTAGACATTCGTATTACAGCACATGCACAGTACACAATGAAGCCAAGGCAATTATAGCCGTAGTCGCCATACATGACCAGGAAGAGGGATTTCAGCAGCTGTTTTAGTGCTACAGGCCCATCTCTGGCTTATCAGTCATACCTCAGTGGACGTGACTATTCAAAAACTGTCCCACCCAGATGACTAGTCATGAATAGTTTGTATATTGCTCACGCAAGATTATATATTGTTTTTTTTTTACACTGGGCCATTTTAAAAAAAGTTTATATAAAAGGTTGTGTCAGGTTCCCTTTAAATGCCTAATTACAGATGCCTTGGCCCAGTTGTTGTCTTTAACATTTCCTAAGGCTGCATGATTATAATATAACTTGGCATATTTTCTTTCATCATCAGCATACAATGAAGATAATTTTGTCAGAAAACCCGCCATTCCGACACCAGACGAACAATCTCTACACCCCAATGACGACTCTAAAATATGCCGATCCGAACGGTGACCTACCCATTGATACCTTCTACAAAATGGTCTTTCAGCACGACAAAATCTTCAATGCCAGCCTTAATTTCATCAAGCTGCTGAGATGGAGAAGTAAAAAGAGCTTTGAACTGGGGAAACCACAATCGTAATTCGTTCTAGGAGCCAATATTTGCATTTAAGCAACATATCTTGATCACTTTCTATGCATTTTTTTTAAATAAGTTTATCCTGTGCAGCTATGAATGGTCATAGGAACTGTACGAGATTTCCCATTATTCATATCGTCACGTCACAAGGTCTATAGTAGTAGAATCAGGTTGTGTCCGCTGAGCAGGCACTTTGTACAGGATATGATGGGGAATGGAGTTGGGAGATATTCTTGGAAGAGAAGAATTCACTATTTCCCTTTTGGCTTTCAGGGTATGTACACACGCTGCGGATTTTGCTGCGGATCCGCAGCGGTTTCCCATGAGTTTACAGTATAATGTAAACCTATGAGAAACGAAATCTGCATTGCACATGCTGCGGGGAAAAACGCGCGGAAACGCAGCGGTTTACATTCCGCAGCATGTCAATTCTTTGTGCGGATTCCGCTGCGGGTTTACACCTGCTCCAATAGAAAACTGCAGGTGTAAACCCGCAGTGGATTCCGCAATAGAAACCGCAATAAATCCGCAGGAAAAAACGCAGCGGTTTTGCACTGCGGATTTATCAAATCAGCTCCGGAAAAATCCGCAGCACTCACAGATACGTGTGCACATACCCTTACTGTTCTTGGCATGGCCCAAATGGTAACATCACATCTAATGCTGATCTTCCCATAAAGACGTGACACTGGTCATTGGATATCTGTTTCTGGGAATGATACTCCATGTCATAGTTTTCAATTTGAAGGGTTGGGGTATGGCGCCATTTAGTTTCCGGTGCATCCGCTGAGTTTTCTCAGGCATGCCGCTTCGCCATTGTTCTTGCGACTGCTCAGCTACCGCCAACTCTACACTCTCAGAATGGAGTGCGGCGGGTTTCTATACTGCCACCCGAAGGATGAAAATGTTACTTCTTTTAGCCACTTCAGGCTTTCCAAACTAGTTAAAAAAAAAGTGGCAGAACATGTGCTCAGTACGGTCATTTTGACATCTCTGTGCTCTATGTTAATTTTATGGGGTGCTTTTGCGTAAAAATTCCTGTTGTGCACATAGCGTTAGGGCTTTCTAACTAGTTATCATTCCTCCCCATTCTTTACCATTTAGGAATTTACTTTTTTGATTCGCAATGTAAATATTTTTTTGCCATATGAATTGAAGTTTTTGCAATATTTACAGTGTTTTTTTTATTTTATTACAAGATGTAGATGGCTATTTTATACTATAGGGCTCCAGGTATATCATCTATATATCGACTCCTTTTTGTATTTTAAAATGGTAACCAGTGAACTCATTCATACCGCTGGAACAAAAAGGCAGAATGAATCAAAGACCACTTCTGTTAAATATGCACAGCTGTGTAGGTTTTAGGGCTCAAAACCAAAGAAATGAGCCGTAACCTACGTTGATACAATATATAGGAGCATGTTCACATTGCGGCCATTTCAAAGTCAAACCCCAATTAAATAAACAAAATGAGCATTTACCGTGTACTATGTAAATGAGTAAATAGTAATGGGGTTCTTAGTTACCGCTATTTTGACCAAAAAGGCGTAACAACCATCCCACTGCAACAAGCTGTACCCAATAGGTGCGGTCCTATTCTGTCTATAGTGTTAAAACCTCTCCTTGCATCTGCCGACCTCAGTGTGGGTAAAGGCAGAGCAGTACAGGGGTCCGACTGTTCAGACACCTGATTTAGGGCTCACTTTTTTTTTTTATGCAAAAAAAAAAAAAAAAACAGACTGAATTTCGTCAGTGTGTCAGTTCATTTGTTTATGTACGAGAAGTTTTCTCAAACTCCTTATAGTAAACCTGAAAATCCAGCAGGTCACGGATGGCATCTGATTGCTCTAATTTTTCCACAAATGACGGGTTTAATCCATGACATGGACCATAATTGGACATATCCCCATGTTATGACGTGGACCACTTGGTCAGCAAAATACACGGACACGTGAACAGGCCCATAGACTATAACAAGGATAAAACTTATTTGTGAGAAACAGAAATCTGAATGAGCCTTTAGCCGGAAACCCTGTTGCATTTCAGAAAAAGTATTTCAAAATATCCGGGGACAAGACGACTAGGATGGCTGGTCACAGAGGTGTATCCCAAACTACTTCTTCCCACCATACCTCCTTAGATTAACACATATCTCTCTACAGTACACGTGTCTACAGGGAGAGGCCGTCGGTCAAGAGGAGCACGTCCGGGAGAAAGCCGGCAGGGATATACCTTTGTGACTAGTCTTCCTAGTCACTTGTTTCCCAGCCGGTATTTAAAAGTATATTTTCTCAGTGTTTCACTATAAAACTTACACATCTTCAATAACAGAGGTGGTCTTTGATTAATTCATGTTTCGGGCAGCATGAATCCACTAACCGTTTCCCTCTAATATATCTATAGTAGTACCAGTGATAAGCGAGTATACTCATTGCTCAAGTTTTCTTGAGCATGCTCGGGTGATCTCCGAGTATTTTTTAGTGCTCGGAGATTTAGTTTTCATCACCTCAGCTGAATAATTTACAGCTATTAGCCAGCCTGAGTACATGTGGGGGTTGCCTGGGAATCCCCACATGTAATCAAGCTGTCTAGTAGCTGTAAATCTCCGAACACTAACAAATACTCGGAGACCACCCGTGCATGCTAGGGAAAACCCGAGCAACAAGTATACTCGCTCATCACTTGCTCATCATTAGTATATATGTATTATAGTAATATGTGATGTATTTTGCTGACCAATTAGTAAATGTCTGTTTTATTTCTGTATAAGTTTCTCTAAAGCTAGGTATAATATATCGCTATATCACATGTCAGCATTTTGTTTCTGAAATCCAATAGGTTTATTAAATTTGTGTTGCATTACTGTTTTTTTGATTGTTTTCTATTCCGATTTTTCAGAGTTAGAATAAATAAAAATCAGCAATTCAGGAACTGATTTTTGTGATTTTTTTTAATGCGTTTTCATGTCTGGTAAAATTGATAAGACAGTTTTATTCTTCGGATCAGTACGATTACAGTGATACCTCATTTATATAGTTTTTTAAAATGTTTTGGCGCTTTTACACAATAAAAACTTCTTTATAGAAAAAATATTTACGGTATTTTTGCATCGCTTTATTCTGACAGCTATAACCTTTTTTTTATTTTTCCGCTGATGGAGCTGTACGGCGGCTTGTTTTTTGTGGGACAAGTTTAGTTTAGGAGAACAGTACATGTTCACACTTCTTCTGTGTAGAACAATCCCAGTATTACGGATGTATTAGCTCTCAGATAAGCTCATTCATTAGGGTACCGTCACACTATACGATTTACCTACGATCACGACCAGCGATATGACCTGGCCGTGATCGTAGGTAAATCGTAGTGTGGTCGCTGGGGAGCTGTCACACAGACAGCTCTCCAGCGACCAACGATGCCGAAGTCCCCGGGTAACCAGGGTAAACATCGGGTTACTAAGCGCAGGACCGCGCTTAGTAACCCGATGTTTACCCTGATTACCAGCGTAAAAAAAAAAACAGCACATACTTACATTCCGGTGTCCGTCAGGTCCCTTGCCGTCTGCTTCCCGCACTCACTGACTGCCGGCCGTAAAATGAAAGTGAAAGCACAGCACAGCGGTGACGTCACCGCTGTGCTCTGCTTTCACTTTACGGCCGGCAACACTGAGTGCGGGAAGCAGATGGCAAGGGACCTGACGGACACCAGAATGTAAGTATGTGCTGTTTTTTTTTTTTTTTTAGTTTTACGCTTGTAACCAGGGTAAACATCGGGTTACTAAGCGTGGCCCTGCGCTTAGTAACCCGATGTTTACCCTGGTTACAAGCGAACGCATCGCTAGATCGCATTGCTAGATCGGTGTCACACACACCGATCTAGCGATGCCACACACCGATCTGATCGCTGCTGCGTGTCAGACACAGCGATATCGTAACGATATCGCTGGAACGTCACGAATCGTACCGTCGTAGCGATCGAAATGGCAGTGTGTGACGGTACCCTTAGACAATAGAAAACAGTCTAGTTCCCCATACACTATGCAATTATTTAAGAGCCGATTGCATGCTATCATTAGAAAGCAGAACCGCTGCGTCTATCACTAACTCTCCCTATGGGCAGCATGTAAAGTTTTGCATATAAGTTGTAAAGATATTTGCTGTATAATATTTGGAAACTACACATGTTCACGAGATGTAAAAAAAAAAGTGAGATATTACAAACATAGTTTAATTTTGTTGGTGTACAAAGAATGTGTTATGTGCTTGAATTAAATAAATATATATGAATTGTTTTGTCTCTTCAATTTGCAAGAAAAAAGAAAAATTACCGCTTTCTAATATTTTTCCTATATCTGATGTTGGTGTTGCACAAGACATACGAGGGATGTTCATTAAAGATTTCCCGACTCACTTCTATTTATCACAGGATGCTGAAACTGAACATAGTGGGAACGGAAAGTATTCAGACCCTTTTAAATTTTTCACTCTTTGTTTCATTGCAGCCATTTGGTAAATTCAAAAAAGTTATTTTTTTTCTCATGAATGCACTTTGCACCCAATCTTGACTGAAAAAAAAAACAAATGTAGAAACTTTTGCAAATTTATTAAAAAAGAAAAGCTGAAATATCAAGGTCATAAGTATTCAGACCCTTTGCTCAGTATTGAGTAGAAGCACCTTTTGAGCTAGTACAGCCATGAGTCTTCTTGGGAATGACGCAACAAGCTTTTCACACCTGGATTTGGGGATCCTCGGCCATTCTTCCTTGCAGATCCTCTCCAGTTCTGTCAGGTTGGATGGTGAACGTTGGTGGACAACCAGCTTGGTGCATTAGCTCCATGTCTCCAGAGGACCCCCTCACATAGATGCAAATCTGGATGCTCATATACTGGCGGGGGGCGAATAGGGGAAAATATGGCAAGCTGGAGATAGGATGATCCCGCCACTTATCTGAATATGGCAAGCTGGAGATAGGATGATCCCGCCACTTATCTGAATACGGCAAGCTGGAGATAGGATGATCCCGCCACTTACCTGAATACGGTAAGCTGGAGATAGGATGATCCCGCCACTTACCTGAATACGGTAAGCTGGAGATAGGATGATCCCGCCACTTACCTGAATACGGTAAGCTGGAGATAGGATGATCCCGCCACTTACCTGAATACGGTAAGCTGGAGATAGGATGATCCCGCCACTTACCTGAATACGGTAAGCTGGAGATAGGATGATCCTGCCACTTACCTGCATGCAGTAATGCGGTGAGTGGGCTGGATGCAAGAATACTGAATGGGGGCACAAAGTCTCGGCATACTTTCTGTGGGAACGCTTTTGGCCCTTATATTCTGGTTATTGGAACCTGTGGAGTCACTATGGTGGGTGGGGATGAAGGGTACCTAGAGAGTCAGCAATGTTGGGGAAAACTGGCCTAGAGAATTACCAAAGAAGTATTAAGTATATAAAGCAGAGTAGGCTGCTATTAACCCCTTTACCCCCAAGGGTGGTTTGCACGTTAATGACCAGGCCAATTTTTACAATTCTGACCACTGTCCCTTTATGAGGTTATAACTCCGAAACGCTTCAACGGATCCTGGTGATTCTGACATTGTTTTCTCGTGACATATTGTACTTCATGATGTGGTAAAATTTCTTTGATAGTACCTGCGTTTATTTGTGAAAAAAACGGAAATTTGGCGAAAATTTTGAAAATTTCGCAATTTTCAAACTTTGAATATTTATGCAATTAAATCACAGAGATATGTCACACAAAATACTTAATAAGTAACATTTCCCACATGTCTCCTTTACATCAGCATAATTTTGGAACCAATTTTTTTTTTTGTTAGGGAGTTATAAGGGTTAAAAGTTGACCAGCAATTTCTCATTTTTACAACACCATTTTTTTTTAGGGACCACGTCTCATTTGAAGTCATTTTGAGGGGTCTATATGATAGAAAATGCCCAAGTGTGACACCATTCTAAAAACTGCACCCCTCAAGGTGCTCAAAACCACATTCAAGAAGTTTATTAACCCTTCAGGTGTTTAATAGGAATTTTTGGAATGTTTAAATAAAAATGAACATTTAACTTTTTTACACAAAAAATTTACTTCAGCTCCAATTTGTTTTATTTTACCAAGGGTAACAGGAGAAATTGGACCCAAAAAGTTGTTGTCCAATTTGTCCTGAGTACGCTGATACCCCATATGTGGCAGTAAACCACTGTTTGGGCGCATGGGAGAGCTCGGAAGGGAAGGAGCGCTATTTGACTTTTCAATGCAAAATTGACAGGAATTGAGATGGGACGCCATGTTGCGTTTGGAGAGCCACTGATGTGCCTAAACATTGAAACCCCCCACAAGTGACACCATTTTGGAAAGTAGACCCCCTAAGGAACTTATCTGGATGTGTGGTGAGCACTTTGACCCACCAAGTGCTTCACAGAAGTTTATAATGCAGAACCGTAAAAATAAAAAATCATATTTTTTCACAAAAATTATATTTTTGCCCCCAATTTTTTATTTTTCCAAGGGTAAGAGAAGAAATTGGACCTCAAAAGTTGTTGTCCAATTTGTCCTGAGTACGCTGATACCCCATATGTGGCAGTAAACCACTGTTTGGGCGCATGGGAGAGCTCGGAAGGGAAGGAGCGCAGTTTGACTTTTCAATGCAAAATTGACAGAAATTGAGATGGGACGCCATGTTGCGTTTGGAGAGCCACTGATGTGCCTAAACATTGAAACCCCCCACAAGTGACACCATTTTGGAAAGTAGACCCCCTAAGGAACTTATCTAGAGGTGTGGTGAGCACTTTGACCCACCAAGTGCTTCACAGAAGTTTATAATGCAGAACCGTAAAAATAAAAAATCATATTTTTTCACAAAAATTATATTTTTGCCCCCAATTTTTTATTTTTCCAAGGGTAAGAGAAGAAATTGGACCTCAAAAGTTGTTGTCCAATTTGTCCCGAGTACGCTGATACCCCATATGTGGCAGTAAACCACTGTTTGGGCGCATGGGAGAGCTCGGAAGGGAAGGAGCGCCGTTTGACTTTTCAATGCAAAATTGACAGGAATTGAGATGGGACGCCATGTTGCGTTTGGAGAGCCACTGATGTGCCTAAACATTGAAACCCCCCACAAGTGACACCATTTTGGAAAGTAGACCCCCTAAGGAACTTATCTGGATGTGTGGTGAGCACTTTGACCCACCAAGGGCTTCACAGAAGTTTATAATGCAGAGCCATAAAAATAAAACAAAATTTTTTTCCCACAAAAATTATTTTTTAGCCCCCAGTTTTGTATTTTCCCTAGGGTAACAGGAGAAATTGGACCCCAAAAGTTGTTGTCCAATTTGTCCTGAGTACGCTGATACCCCATATGTGGGGGGGAACCACCGTTTGGGCGCATGGGAGGGTTCGGAAGGGAAGGAGCGCCATTTGGAATGCAGACTTAGATGGAATGGTCTGCAGGCGTCACATTGCGTTTGCAGAGCCCCTAATGTACCTAAACAGTAGAAACCCCCCACAAGTGACACCATTTTGGAAAGTAGACCCCCTAAGGAACTCATCTTGATGTGTTGTGAGAGCTTTGAACCCCCAAGTATTTCACTACAGTTTATAACGCAGAGCCATGCAAATAAAAAATATTTTTTTTTCCACAAAAATTATATTTTAGCCCCCAGTTTTGTATTTTTCCAAGGTTAGCAGGAGAAATTGGACCCTAAATGTTGTTGTCCAATTTGTCCTGAGTACGCTGATACCCGATATGTGGGGGGGAACCACCGTTTGGGCGCATGGGAGGGCTCGGAAGGGAAGGAGCATCATTTGGAATGCAGACTTAGATGGATTGGTCTGCAGGCGTCACATTGCGTTTGCAGAGCCCCTAATGTACCTAAACAGTAGAAACCCCCCACAAGTGACCCCATATTGGAAACTAGACCCCTCAATGAACTTATCTAGATGTGTTGTGAGAACTTTGAACCCCCAAGTGTTTCACTACAGTTTATAACGCAGAGCCGTGAAAATAAAAAATCTTTTTGTTTTCCCACAAAAATTATTTTTTAGCCCCCAGTTTTGTATTTTCCCAAGGGTAACAGGAGAAATTGGTCCACAAAAGTTGTTGTCCAATTTGTCCTGAGTACGCTGATACCCCATATGTTGGGGTAAACCCCTGTTTGGGCACACAGGAGAGCTCGGAAGGGAAGGAGCACTGTTTTACTTTTTCAACGCAGAATTGGCTGGAATTGAGATCGGACGCCATGTCGTGTTTGGAGAGCCCCTGATGTGCCGAAACAGTGGAAACCCCCCAATTATAACTGAAACCCTAATCTAAACACACCCCTAACCCTAATTCCAACGGTAACCCTAACCACACCTCTAACCCTGACACACCCCTAACCCTAATCCCAACCCTATTCCCAACTGTAAATGTAATCTAAACCCTAACCCTAACTTTAGCCCCAACCCTAACTGTAGCCCCAACCCTAACCCTAGCCCTAACCCTAACCCTAACCCTAGCCCTAACCCTAGCCCTAACCCTAACCCTAGCCCTAGCCCTAACCCTAGCCCTAGCCCTAACCCTAGCCCTAACCCTAGCCCTAACCCTAGCCCTAACCCTAGCCCTAGCCCTAGCCCTAACCCTAGCCCTAATGGGAAAATGGAAATAAATACATTTTTTTTTATTTTTCCCTAACTAAGGGGGTGATGAAGGGGGGTTTGATTTACTTTTATAGCGAGTTTTTTAGCGGATTTTTATGATTGGCAGCCGTCACACACTGAAAGACCCTTTTTATTGCAAAAAATATTTTTTGCAATACCACATTTTGAGAGCTATAATTTTTCCATATTTTGGTCCACAGAGTCATGTGAGGTCTTGTTTTTTGCGGGACGAGTTGACGTTTTTATTGAAAACATTTTTGGGCACGTGACATTTTTTTATCGCTTTTTATTCCGATTTTTGTGAGGAAGAATGACCAAAAGCCAGCTATTCATGAATTTCTATTGGGGGAGGCGTTTATACCGTTCCGCGTTTGGTAAAATTGATAAAGCAGTTTTATTCTTCGGGTCAGTACGATTACAGCGATACCTCATTTATATCATTTTTTTATGGTTTGGTGCTTTTATACGATAAAAACTATTTTACAGAAAAAATAATTATTTTTGCATCGCTTTATTCTCAGGACTATAACTTTTTTATTTTTTTGCTGATGATGCTGTATGGCGGCTCTTTTTTTGCGGGAAAATATGACGCTTTCAGCGGTACCATGGTTATTTATATCTGTCCTTTTGATCGCGTGTTATTCCACTTTTTGTTCGGCGGTATGATAATAAAGCGTTGTTTTTTGCCTCGTTTTTTTTTTTTTTTTTCTTACGGTGTTTACTGAAGGGGTTAACTAGTGGGACAGTTTTATAGGTCGGGTCGTTACGGACGCGGCGATACTAAATATGTGTACTTTTATTGTTTTTTTTTTTTTATTTAGATGAAGAAATGTATTTATGGGAATAATATTTTTTTTTTTTTTTTCATTATTTTGGAATATTTTTTTTTATTTTTTTTACACATTTGGAAAATTTTTTTTTTACTTTTTTACTTTGTCCCAGGGGGGAACATCACAGATCAGTGATCTGACAGTTTGCACAGCACTCTGTCAGATCACTGATCTGATAGGAGTGCAGGCTGCTTCACAGTGCCTGCTCTGAGCAGGCTCTGTGAAGCCACCTCCCTCCCTGCAGGACCCGGATCCGCGGCCATCTTGGATCCGGGGCTCGAGCAGGGAGGGAGGTGAGGAGACCCTCGCAGCAACGCGATCACATCGCGTTGCTGCGGGGGGCTCAGGGAAGCCCGCAGGGAGCCCCCTCCCTGCGCGGTGCTTCCCTGCACCGCCGGCACATCGCGATCATCTTTGATCGCGGTGTGCCAGGGGTTAATGTGCCGGGGGCGGTCCGTGACCGCTCCTGGCACATAGTGCCGGATGTCAGCTGCGATAAGCAGGTGACACCCGGCCGCGATCGGCCGCGCTCCCCCCGTGAGCGCGGCCGATCGGCTATGACGTACTATCCCGTCCAGGGTCAGATAAGCCCAGGGCACCTCGACGGGATAGTACGTCTAAGGTCACAGAGGGGTTAAAGAATAATGAATGCCTGTTTACAGAAGACCTGTCATCATCGCAAAAGTGGCTGATGTTTACCTTTATTTTATTCTCGCTGCTCTCTTGAATATTCAATTTTTTTTCTAACAAACCAACAATCCCTGCATGTGTTGAAGCTGTCGAACAGCCGTGAGACATGCAGCCGTGGGGACTAGAACATAGTATTTGAGCACCCAAGCATGCTTGGATAACTCCTCATCTGGTAATGTTTACTCATCACTAATTGTGACATTTCTCTGTAAGGCCGGCCTCACACTAGCGTGTTTTACGGATGCAAGAGAGGTGCTGAAAATACAGATTGCATACGGTACAATGCTTCTCTATGCCCCTGCTCCTATCAGCCGTATTTTACTGATCCGTATTATACGGTCTTCTACGGCCGTAGCAAAAACGCAGCATGCTGCGTTTGTCACCATATTGCGCAAAAAATACACCAATGAAAGTCTATGGGGGCCAGAAAAATACGGATTACACACGGACCAGCAGTGTGACTTGCGAGAAATACGCAGCAGTGTTAGAGAGAAAAGCCGGCAATTCAGTGCGGTGTAGAGTAAAATCACACTGAAAGGTTAGAATAGAACAGCTAAGATAAATGTCTACACATAGTATCAGGGTGTATATATATATATATATATATATATATATATATGTCAGTGAGACACATATATGTGTATATATTAATATTTCATACAGCGCTAGATAGCTTAAAAGCCGGTAATTCAATTGCCGGCTCTGCTATCTCCTTCCCAAACCCGACAGGATATGAGACATTGTTTACATACAGTAAACCATCTCATATCCCTTTTTTTTTTTGCATATTCCACACTACTAACGTTAGTAGTGTGTATGTGCAAAATTTGGGTGCTCTAGTTATTAAATTAAAGGGTTAAATCGCGGAAAAAATTGGTGTGAGCTCCCGCGCAATTTTCTCCGCCAGAGTGGTAAAGCCAGTGACTGAGGGCAGATATTAATAGCCTGGAGAGCGTCCATGGTTATTGCCCCCCCACCCCCACCCCATCCCAGCTAAAAACATCCGCCCCCAGCCACCCCAGAAAAGGCACATCTAGAAAATGCGCCTATTCTGGCACTTGGCCACTCTCTTCCCATTCCCGTGTAGCGGTGGGATATGGGGTAATGAAGGGTTAATGTCACCTTGCTATTGTAAGGTGACATTAAGCCAGGTTAATAATGGAGAGGCGTCAATTATGACACCTATCCATTATTAATCCAATAGTATGAAATGGTTTTTTGAGGTATCGCTGTAAACGTACTGACCCGAAGAATAAAACTGCTTTATCAATTTTACCAAATGCGGAACGGTATAAACGCCTCCCCCAAAAGAAATTCATGAATAGCTGGTTTTTGGTCATTCTGCCTCACAAAAATCGGAATAAAAAGCGATCAAAAAATGTCACGTGCCCGAAAAAGTTACCAATAAAAACGTCAACTCGTCCCGCAAAAAACAAGACCTCACATGACTCTGTGGACTCAAATATGGAAAAATTATAGCTCTCAAAATGTGGTAACGCAAAAAATATTTTTTGCAATAAAAAGCATCTTTCAGTGTGTGACGGCTGCCAATCATAAAAATCCGCTAAAAAACCCGCTATAAAAGTAAATCAAACCCCCCTTCATCCAGGGAAAAATAAATACTTTTTTTAATTTCCATTTTCCCGTTAGGGTTGGGGCTAGGGTTAAGGCTACAGTTAGGGTTGAGGCTAAAGTTAGGGTTAGGATTACATTTACGGTTGGGAATAGGGTTGGGGTTAGGGGTGTGTCAGGGTTAGTGGTGTGGTTAGGGTTACTGTTGGGATTAGGGTTAGGGGTGTGTTTGGATTAGGGTTTCAGTTATAATTGGGGGTTTTCCACTGTTTAGGCACATCAGGGGCTCTCCAAACGCAATATGGCGTCCGATCTCAATTCCAGCTAATTCTGCATTGAAAAAGTAAAACAGTGCTCCTTCACTTCCGAGCTCTCCCGTGCGCCCAAACAGGGGTTTACCCCAACATATGGGGTATCAGCGTACTCAGGACAAATTGGACAACTTTTGGGGTCCAATTTCCCCCCTGCGGTGTTTTTGCTTCATATGGTGTTGGTGCTTGATATATTAATGCTTTACAACCTTTTTAACTAAATTTCATGAAAAACACAGCCGGCAGTTTCTTGAAGCTTCATCTAAGAAACAGCATGTGAACATTCCCTTAAGGTGCCACAAGACCATCTATGGCAGCTGCAACAAAGAGCAAAAGGAACAGAGCATAAGGTCCAGCAGGTCTCAGCGTTGCATCATTGCTGTGCACCTGACTTGTCAGTCACTGTTCACACCGAGGACACCCACAGCCAGAGGGCAGATGTAGCCTGCAGCCTATAATTTGCCTAAGTCTGTCAAACCCTCAACCTACTGTCTCCTTCCCCATAATCCTGTAGAATGTAAGCCCGCAAGGGCAGGGTCCTCGCCCCTCTGTATCAGTCCGTCATTGTTAGTTTGTTTACTGTATGTGATATTTGTAACTTGTATGTAACCCCTTCTCATGTACAGCACCATGGAATCAATGGTGCTATATAAATAAATAATAATAATAATAATAGACAATGTGAAAGAACTAATGATAACTATGTTCTATCGACATTGGTGTAGGGACACAGAGCCTGAAGGGAACCTGTCATGTCCTTTGTAGCCGCTGTAATCCTTATTAAAAAAAGGCACTTTAGTTATATCTTACCTGCTCTTTTAGTCATAGGAGTGTGCTTCATTGCATTCAAGCAGGCTTGTCACTGAATATCCCGTGCTTGTGCAATGTGTATTGGGGTAGCCGCACTTGCGCAATATGTAATTGCTGACCCGCGTTTGCTCAATGAAGTCGGTTTTAATTTCCAGCTTTGCTGACTGTGTGGGCATGCGCCAGAGTCGCTGCACTCCTCACAGACATTGATAGACTGACGTGCAGCGGCTCTGGTGCATGCGCGTACACAGAGAAGCTGGGAAAGAAAACTGGCTTCAGTGCGCACACACGGGGATCGGTAGTCACGGCGCATGCACGGATCGCTGATGGAGAATGCGCAAGCGTGGCTACTAGTGATGAGCGAGTATACTCATTGTTCTGGTTTTCCCGAGCACGCTCAGGTGGTCTCCAAGTATTTGTAACTGTTCATCGCAGCAGCTGAATGATTTACAGCTACTAGCCAGGCTGAGTACGTGGGGGTTGCCAGGGAATCCCCACATGTAATCAAGCAGGCTCATCACTAATAACGATATAAAGAGGGTTTTTTTTTATAAGGATTACAGCAGCTATTTTAATGGGAAAAATTGATAGTAATGCAAATTGCCTCACTAACACCACACTGGTGACACTTTACATGCTACAAAGGACATAGCAGGTTCCATTCCCAGCAATGACACAACTGCTGCAGCCAATCACCAGCCTCTTCATGACAGGAACCAGGTGAATAGAGACAGGAGAGGTGGAGAAGGAACGCATCATAAAAGGAATGATAAGCCAACTTTAAGGCCATGTGCACAGGAATTGCTCCAAAAAGTCTCCTTGAGGCTATGTGCACACGTAGAATGGATCTCTGCGGATTTTAGAAATCTGCAGGAAAAAGACACTGCGTTTTAGGCTACTTTCACACTAGCGTCGGTACAGAATAAAATCACAATGGGGGCAGCGGATGCAGTTTTCCACCCCCTCCTCCCCATTGTAAGGTCCGGGGAGGAGGGGGTGGAAAAAGTGGAACCGATGGACAAAAAACGTTGCAAGCAATGTTTTTTTGTCCCAACGGACTGCAAAAACACATCGCATCCGTCGCACGACTGATGCAACGTGTGGCAATCCGTCGCTAATGAAAGTCTATGGAGAAAAAACGCTTCCTGAAGGCAACTTTGCAGGATGTTTTTTCTCCAAAACGATGCATTGTGACGGAGGCCAAACGACGCTAGTGTGAAAGTAGGCTTACCTGCGGATTTAGTGCAGATTCCACTGCGGTTTTCTATTATGGAGCAGGTGTAAAACCACAGCGGAATCCGCACAAAGAATTGACATGCTGCGGAATGTAAACCGCTGCGTTTCTGCGCTGTTTTTTCCGCAGCATGGGCACAGCGTTTTCTGTTTCCTATAGGTTTACATTGTACTGTAAACTCATGGGAAACTGCTGCGGATCCGCAGCAAAATCCACAACGTGTGCACATAGCCTTATAAGTGACCACCCAGATAGCTCTGTAGAGCGGACAGCTTTACCCCATGGTTTTGGGGCACTGTGCAGGCCATGCTTTCCACTTCAAGCCCCTGGAGTGTGCGCAGTGACTAGGTCCGAAGCCTATGCATACTGGGGTCTTGCATAGGACCCGATCTAGAACGTGTGACCTCGCCGGGGCGATGCCAGCACCCACTGAGCTCCAGCTTGTGATCTGTATGGCAGATGTGCACCTTGCACGTAGAGGAGCCGCACAGGACAGCATGGCTTCTGGAGGCGATAGCTTAGCAGCATTAAGAGGTTGGACGTGTGGGACGCTTTCCCTTCTGACTCCCATGTTCTCCCCCACAACATTATCCCAGGCTGCCAATGGCCATGTTTGTACACCTGTGGCTGCAATTTTAGTCTTGCGGTGACCTGTACACGCTTCAAGTGATCGCAGATTCAAGTCCCCTAATAAATATATAAAAGTTCAGGTCAATGATTAATTTGGCAGCCTTCACCTCAACTGTCCATTTTGGTGACACTGGCCAGGACCTATATATGAATTGGGGCCACATATATATATATATATATATGTATATATATATATATATATATATATATATATATATATATATATATATATATATATATGTATATATGTATATATATGTATGTATGTATGTATGTATGTATGTATGTATGTATGTATGTATATATATATATATATATATATATATATGTGGCCCCAATTCATGAGGGCGCCATTGCTTTTTGACACAAAACAGCTTTAATTTTTGTAAAAAAAAAAAAGTGTTCACTTTTAGATAGATAGATAGATATATATATATATATATATATCTATCTAAAAGTGAACACTTTTTTTTTACAAAAATTAAAGCTGTTTTGTGTCAAAAAGCAATGGCGCCCTCATGAATTGGGGCCACGTAGACCAGCACTGGGCCTCCCCCACCTGCTGCACACGGGCCGGTGCTGCTCACACGGAGCCCTCACCAGCTCTGCCTCTGACTGAAATGCGGCCCGTATCACACCTCCCGGAGTCCCGCCCCTCACGCACAGCGGATGACGTCACGACGCGCCAGCGCGGCACAACCATGGTAACCTGGACGTCGTTTCGCTCCCGGAAGTTGAAAGCAGTGCGCCGCGCTCCCCCTCAGACGCCGCTTCCGGCGGGAGAAGGAGGCTCTCCGCTGTGTGTGTTCTTTCCGCCGGGATGTTCCTGTGACCGGATTCTACTCGTTCTCCATTTTCTTCCCCCCTCCTCTTTTAATACCGGCCGCTGCCGCCCTTCGTGTCTGGCCCCGGTGTGGTGTTGAGTGGGGAGAATGTTGTGAGCCGGCGCCGTTCTCTCTCTCCGGTGTTTTATCGCGGACTGTGATTCCCTCTTCCTTTGGTTTTAGAGCTCCTTGTGCAGGGCTTGTTCCCGTGTCCTCGCCCGTCCGTCCCCACGTGTCCAGTACTCCCCTCACAGACATGGCCTCCTCCTCCGGTAACGATGACGATCTGACCATTCCCCGGGCGGCCATCAACAAGATGATCAAAGAGACTCTGCCCAGTGTCCGGGTGGCGAACGACGCCCGGGAGCTGGTGGTGAACTGCTGCACGGAGTTCATCCATCTCATCTCCTCCGAGGCCAATGAGATCTGCAACAAGTCTGAGAAGAAAACCATCTCCCCGGAGCACGTCATCCAAGGTAGGAGCTGCGCCCCCCGCAGGCTGCTGTGTGCCCGCTGCCGGTGTCATGGTAACTGCGACTGCCGCAGGCTGCTGTGTGCCCCCTGCCAGTGTCATGGTGACAGTGACCGCCGCAGGCTGCTGTGTGCCCGCTGCCGGTGTCATGGTGACTGCGACTGCCGCAGGCTGCTGTGTGCCCCCTGCCAGTGTCATGGTGACTGCGACTGCCGCAGGCTGCTGTGTGCCCGCTGCCGGTGTCATGGTGACTGCGACTGCTGCAGGCTGCTGTGTGCCCGCTGCCGGTGTCATGGTGACAGTGACCGCCGCAGGCTGCTGTGTGCCCCCTGCCGGTGTCATGGTGACAGTGACCGCCGCAGGCTGCTGTGTGCCCGCTGCCGGTGTCATGGTGACTGCGACTGCCGCAGGCTGCTGTGTGCCCGCTGCCGGTGTCATGGTGACAGTGACCGCCGCAGGCTGCTGTGTGCCCGCTGCCGGTGTCATGGTGACTGCGACTGCCGCAGGCTGCTGTGTGCCCCCTGCCGGTGTCATGGTGACAGTGACCGCCGCAGGCTGCTGTGTGCCCGCTGCCGGTGTCATGGTGACAGTGACCGCCGCAGGCTGCTGTGTGCCCGCTGCCGGTGTCATGGTGACAGTGACCGCCGCAGGCTGCTGTGTGCCCGCTGCCGGTGTCATGGTGACTGCGACTGCCGCAGGCTGCTGTGTGCCCGCTGCCGGTGTCATGGTGACTGCGACTGCCGCAGGCTGCTGTGTGCCCGCTGCCGGTGTCATGGTGACTGCGACTGCCGCAGGCTGCTGTGTGCCCCCTGCCAGTGTCATGGTGACTGCGCCCCCCGCAGGCTGCTGTGTGCCCGCTGCCGGTGTCATGGTGACTGCGACCGCCGCAGGCTGCTGTGTGCCCGCTGCCAGTGTCATGGTGACTGCGACCACCGCAGGCTGCTGTGTGCCCCCTGCCAGTGTCATGGTGACTGCGACCACCGCAGGCTGCTGTGTGCCCCCTGCCGGTGTCATGGTGACTGCGACCACCGCAGGCTGCTGTGTGCCCCCTGCCAGTGTCATGGTGACTGCAACCACCACAGGCTGCTCTGTAGCTCCTTCTAGTGTCATGGTGACTGCTGCAGGCTGCTGTGTGGCTCCTTCCAGTGTCATGGTGACTTCGACCACCGCAGGCTGCTCTGTAGCTCCTTCCAGTGTCATGGTGACCGCCGCAGGCTGCTGTGTAGCCCCTGCCAGTGTCATGGTGACCGCCACAGGCTGCTATGCCCTTTGCCCATGTCATGGCCATGATCACACATTTATAGATTTGCTTCATTACTGTGCCACTTTCATCCTGCCTGCAAGAACTGATACTGGCACCTATGCTCTCTGGCTGTTGGGAAACTACAAGTCCCAGCATACCATGATAGCGGCACAACTGGTAGTTGTAATTTCATAGCAGCTGAAGAATTTAAGATTAAAGGGGTGGTCCCACAAGTAACACCTATTGGCTATCTTTTGACGTAAAATCGCTGGGGTCCTGGGCCCCACGTTTTGGAGAAATTTAAAAGGTTATTCCCAAGGTAGCAAGTCATCCTATCCGTAGTATAGGGAATAACCTGCTGAATGCTTGGGGTCCAACCACAGGGATCCCCATTGATCCTGAGAATGGGGCTGCAGATCCCTATCTTTTTTTAGGACAAAGTTGCACGTACTTGCCAGAGTACAGCATGTGTGCGCACCTCCACTCCATTCAATAAAGATATAAAAACCTACCTTACGGACATTATGCCCTATGAGCATTCTGGCCAATCTGTGGCCACTGATCGGCTGCAGCCTTCATAGATATATAGGGTGAAACAGTTCTGATGCAAGTTTGAAGGCGGCAGCTGATTAATGGCTTCCTATTGGCTATACTCTCATGGGATATAACAATGTCACAAGACTGCGCTGACAACTAGCGCTGTGGAGTCAGTAAGCCAAACCTGACTCCTCAATTTCAGGATTCTGTTCCCTAGATAAATGCAGGTCCCATTGTTATGTTAGTCTGATTTTCTGGAATGCCATAAATGTGAAAAATGGGAGATATCCCTCTAAATGATGCGATGGTCTGGCATCTGCGCTGCAGTTCCTTTCTGATTCTATACAGGACCGATGAAAATGTCTGCGCACCATGGTTAATCTGTCACTTCCATAGAAATGGTTTCTAAAACATTTCTACCCTAATTGTTATAAATCACAACTTTAATATTTTCCGTGACCCTAAAAAACTTTCAGTGTAAATCTGTACAATAGTGACATGAGACTATATAGTATCACTGCATACAAAGAAAGAGGAGGAAGATCTGGCCTGATTTTGGCTTTGTGGCACCAAAGCAATAACCAATCTGAGATTGACACAGCAAAAATAAAACCAAAATGGCGGAGCTTGGCATTTTCCATAAGGGCTCGTTCACATTTTTTATCGGAGTGCTAACCGGGAAGAAAAAAAAAAAAATATGGCCAGCCCTCTCACCAATTTTATCCAATGGGGCAGTGCAGACAAGTGATTTCTAATTTTTTTTCCCTTTCTACTGACCGAATCTGTGCGTGGAAAGTAATCGCAGCATGCACTCGTTTCTTCTCACCCATTCAAGTCTATAGGTGCACCAAAAATCGGATGCCATACAGAGACACAGTATAGCTTCTTTTTTTTATTTTTTTTTTGTGTGGGTGTGAAGCTACCCCTAACTGGTAGACTTCAAGCAGATCTTTTACCAGATTTCACAAGAAAAACTCAAATATTTTCTTAAATCTGTAAACCTCTCAAACCTGATGATGCTGGTAACAGATGACATTAAGAATATGTTATGATCACTTTCCCTTTGATTCAATAATAATAAAAAAAAATGGATCCAAATACTAGCCATTTTTTTTTTTTTACTACAGATTGTTTTTTGATCCAGCAAATAGCTGGAAAGGGGGCAACTGGATGATATTTTGACACTTCTATTTTCAGTAGAATGAATTCTTATGAACAGGGCCTCCTCATTGTATGAGCTGATAAGTTAATATTTTGTGATGTGCTCCCTTGATGTGACAGCTGTGCTCTTCTGTAGCTCACAACCTTGCATGGGGCGTGAGAAATATGTCCCTTGGATGTAATATATATCTTTATAGGGCGTGCACATTGCAGAGCTTACACCTGAAAGTGAAAGTCATTACTTTTACTTCTTGTTAACTTTCTAACTTATGTTTTATGATCCCTTGCAGGGGTTGCTAACTAAAAAAAAAAACCCGAGCTAATTATAATGAGACCAACCACAACCTAATATTTTCAAAGACCCTAAAGACTTCCCTTAATATCTGTGTCGTATAGAGTTCTATTGGAGATTGTATTAAAGAGTGACTGATCTCGCTGCAGGGAGAATCCAGTCTGGTTTCATTCTTTGTGGTGTGCCAGACTCTTTGCATATTTTCACTATCTGCTATAGCTATCACATGGTGGCCTTTCAGATGAATGACTGAGGAATTTGTAATAGAACAGCTTAACCCCTTAACGACCATCGATATACATTAAAACGGGCCTTATTGCTGTTTTTAAACAATTGGGAATAAGCCTGTAGCGCCCCCCACCAGAGTCTAAAAATATCTGGGGTCTTGACTACCAAGGGTAGCTAAGACCCTGGAGAACATGATCCGGGCTGGATTTTTCAGTCCCCCGATTACATGATCAATGCTAGGCTAAGTGCACATGCTGCGGATTCCATTGCGGAATTTTCCGCAGCGGATTTGCTAAATCCGCAGTGAAAAACCACTGCGGTTTTTACTGCGGATTTACCGTGGTTTCTTTTGCGGTTTCCTCTGCAGGTTTTCACCTGCAGATTTCTATTGGAGCAGGGTCAAACCCGCAGCGGAATCTGCAGAAATAATTGACATGCTGCGGAAAATAAATCGCTGCGTTTCCGTGCGTTTTTTTCCGCAGCATGTGCACTGCTGATTTCATTTCCCATTTCTTTATATGGTACTGTAAATGCATGGGAAACTGCTGCGTATCCGCAGCAAAATCCGCAGCGTGTGCACATACCCTTAATGAGTGAATAACAGCGATCACAACAAAAAGTGTGCCCGCTGTTAGAATGATGTACATGTCAGAGGAGAGAGAAATGAAAATGATGCCCCCCCCCCCCCGAGACCCTCTGATACCTCTGCCATCCCTGGGCCCTCCTGATCCATTCCCCAGCATTCCGCCTCATCTCTCTGAAAAAATATTGTACGTGCAGTGAGCCTGCCAAGGTCTGCTGGCTAGTACAAGAAAATCAAATCCCCCTTTGTCACACCTTTAGTCAGAAAAAAAAATGTAAATGCTCGGATATGCGTGGAGTATCATGGATCCCCTCAGTTTTTTTTTTTTTTTTTTTGGGGGGGGGGGAGGCGGCGCTAACAGCCATGGGGCAGGGACTCAAGCATGTCACTTGTGCACCCAAGACATTTGGTGCAGGGCTGTGGAGTCCGTGTCATGGAAATTGAGGAGTCGGAGGTTTGGCTTACCGACTCCACAGCCCTGATTCGGTGAACACCCTGTGCAAACTGGAGTAGCGAGCACTTGTGCTCAACACTAATGACGACATATTCAATATGAGGACCTAATGTTCTCAAATTCTGTGTAGTATCTGTGGGTTCACACTGCTCTCTATACTCCTGGATAAAATCCTTGAGGAGGGGGTGTGGTTTCCAAAATGGTGTCACTTGTGGGGGTTTCCATTATTTAGGCACATCAGGGGCTCTCCAAACGTGACATGACGTTCGCTAATTATTCCAGCAAATATTTTATATTCAAAAAGTCAAATGCCGCTCCTTCCTTTCCGAGTCCTGCCATGCACCCAAACAGTTGATTTTCCGCACAAATAAGGTATCGGCATACTCAGGAGAAATTTCACAACACATTTTTTGGTCCATTTTCTCCTGTTACCCTTGTGAAAATAAAAAAGTTTAGGTCTAAAGTGTTTTTTTTTTTTGTTTTTTTTTTTGTGATAAAGGTTAAATGTTCATGTTTTCCTTCCACATTGCCTAAGTTCCTGTGAAGCAACCGGAGGGTTATTAAAATTCTTGTGTGGTTTGGAGCACCTTGAGGGGTACAGTTTTTAGAATGTTGTCACTTTTGGGGTCTTTTTTTTTTTTGTCATATAGATAGACCCTTAAACGTCACTTCAAATGTGATATGGTCCCTTAAAAAAAAAAAAAACGCTGGTCAACTTTGAACCCTTCTAACTTCCCAACAACAACAAAAGAATGGTTTAAAAAATTGCTGATGTAAAGTAGACATGAGCTAAATGTTAACTATTTTGTGTGAAATAACTCTCTGATTTAAGGGCATAAAAACTAAAAGTTTGAAAATGCCAAATTTCCATTTTTTTTACAAATTAAACACAAGTCATATCAAAGAAATTTTACCATTATCATGAAGTACTATGTGTCACGAAAGAAGTCTCAGAATTTAAGGGATCCGTTGAAGCGTTCCAGAATTACAACCACATACAGTGACAGTGGTCAGAATTGTAAAATTTGGCTTGATCATGAAGGACAAAATTGTCTGCCAGTACGAGTGGCACTCCTGTACCTCGGCTCTGTTCGGGCTCTTAGAAGGGGTTCCTGAGTGGGCATATAGTCAGGAGGTGTTTTTAATAGACAACCTTTCAGAAGCTGAGCAGAATCTCCATGACTTCTTGGTTAGAATGAATAGTTGTTTCTTCTCTTCTTGTCCCACAGAACATGTCACAGGAAACAGATGCTGCAGGCTTTGTTCTTCCCTCTGCTTGAATCCATTATTGACTTACCCCAAGGGCAGACTATTGTGCACTACTGAATATTTAGTTACTCTGCTTTACCTCTGAAGACCCCTCTGATCACTGCACTAAATTCATGAGTTATATGGGAACTATGGGTCATTTATCACATTCAAGAGGTTTAATAAAGTCCTAAGTTCTCATGATGGTACACACGTTTTGTACATGGCAGTTCATGCACAGTTAATTAGGAAGTTCTGGTGTGAAATTAGTATATGAAATGGAGAAAGGAACTATTAATTTCCGGTATGTTCATTACTCATCAGTCCCAGTTCCCAGTGTCCTTCACAATCGTGATTTCTACATATCGAACACACGTACTAAAGACCTCGTCAGGGTGTGATTTAAAAGATAATTCCAGGGAACACAAGTGTCTGCTGCCCTACAGCTTTTTTTTTTTCTCCAGGATTTCTTGTTTTCTAAGGGGATACATTTTCTTCACCCAAACACGTGTGCCATGTTCCTGAATTATAAAGTACTGATGTTTCTCGGTCCAGCGCAGTCTAGTTATTTCATTGAACTGGACCTCTCTGTGACTGTGATTACATGGGGCTTAGCATGAAGCTGAATTTTCATAGCACGATGACCTTTTTTTATTTACTTGTGTTCATTAAAATGTTTTGTCCATTATTTTTAACTGTATTCCCTTTCCAGGGTGGTGTTGCTTCATCATCTGCTCACACTTGATATTTTAGATGCTTGCTCATTAGCTGTCAGTCATTTTTTTTTTAATTAAAGATTCTTTCAGGTTATAATTTATGGTCACTTGTGATGGCTGTTAGTTACAATGTAATACTGCAACTTGTTGTAATGCCATCTTGTGACTTCTGTTTTTGGCTGTCCCTGGTTTTCCTATTTGGAAAGTAGTGACCTCTTGTGAAGGTTAAGGCTATGTTCACACGTTCCTGATTTCCCTGCTGTTTTTTCTGCACTAAAAACCGCAGCTCTTGGCAGAAAACGCAGGTCCTTTTTTTGGTGCGTTTTTTTATGCAGTTTTCTATGCAGAGTCTGTGTTTTCTAGAAAGTTTTTTAGGGTTAAAATGGCTGAAAATACCCTACCCCTAACCCTACCCTTAACCCTAACCCTATTCTAACCTTAGTGGGGGAAAAAAAAAAAATTCTTTATTTTTTTTTATTGTCCCTACCTATGGGGGTGACAAAGGGGGGGGGGGGGTCATTTACTATTTTTTTTTATTTTGATCACTGAGGTTATATCTCAGTGATCAAAATGCACTTTGGAACGAATCTGCCGGCAGATTCGGCGGGCGCACTGCGCATGCGCCCGCCATTTTGGAAGATGGCGGCGACCAGGGAGAAGACGGCCGGACGGACACCGGGAGGCCGGGTAAGTATAAGGGGGGGAGATGAGGGCACCAGGGGGCGTCGGAGCACGGGGGGTGGCATCGGAGCATGGGGGGGTGGGATTGGGGCACGGGGGGGCAGCCACACTGCAGCGGTTCTGCACCACAAACCGCAGAAAACCCGCAGATATTTTTTTCATCTGCGGGTTTTACTGCGGGTTTGACCTCACAATGGAGGTCTATGGGTGCAGAACCGCTGCAGTTCCGCAAAAAGAAGTGACATGGTCCTTCTTTTTTACCGCAGCTATTCAGCGCGGCTTTTTTAGTTAATTCCTGCATCATGTGCACAGTGGTTCCTGTTTTCCATAGGGTACATTGTACTGTACCCTGCATGGAAAACAGCTGCGGAGCCGCAGCGGCAAAATCGTGGCGGTTCCGCAGTAAAAAACGCACTGTGTGAACATGGCCTTAGAACTCCAGAAGCCATGTTGGGTGTACTTATGTCATCTCTGTGCAAAATATGCAACAGTTGTTTTTTTTTTTTTGTTTTTTTTTATTATACGGTCTCCATTTGTTTGTGATGTGATACATTGAATATCCATGGGATAAATGTATGATCTATTGGCATCTTATTGCGGAATCCCTTGTGATCTCAAAAATTGGGACCAGATTCTCCTCTTTGAAAAGAACACTAGTGAGCAAGTTTGTATTCAATCACCATAAGAATGGTGGTCACACATGCTCGTTAGGCTGTGTTCACACGTTGCGTTTTTTTCGCGGTTTTTCCTGATAAAAACGCTATAAAACCGCAAAAAAAAAAACGCATACAATAAGCATCCCATCATTTAGAATGAATTCCGCATGTTTTGTGCACATGATGTGTTTTTTTCCGCGAAAAAAACGCAGCATGTTCTATAATTTTCCGTTTTTTTTTGCGGATTTCCCACTCCAAAATGCATTGGGAAGTGTCCGGAAAAAAAACGCGGCAAAAACGCATGCGGTTTTCTTGCAGAAAATGTCTGGAATTCTCAGGATTTTTCTGCAAGAAATCCTGAACGTGTGCACATAGCCTTACTGCTCCGTTCACACAAGGACTTTGAGTCCCCCATTTTCAAGCTCCCGTACCCCCCGTGATCATTCATGTGTCATCTGTCCTGTGGATAGATAAGTGTTTATGGAACAACCTATCTTCTTATATTGATTTGCTTCTTAAATAGTCAAGCCAATAAGTGGCCTGAATAATGGGGACAATTGTGCGATCTATGCTTGCAGGCCACCAGAATTAAGGTATGAATGTTTTTTTTTTTTTTTTTTTGTTTTTTTCATTAATTGTTTGATTACATTTGTTATGCCTTTCTTTTAGGAGGATATAAAATGTATTTACTACAGTAATAAACGAGAATGAATTTTGAGATTTGTAAGATTATTTATTTCTTCCATAGCGCTTGAAAGTTTGGGATTTGGTTCCTACATCAGCGAGGTAAAAGAAGTACTGCAAGAGTGCAAAACGGTTGCATTAAAAAGAAGACAGGCAAATTCTCGCCTAGAAAATCTCGGCATTCCAGAAGAAGAGCTTCTAAGACAGCAGCAGGAGTTGTTTGCAAAAGTAAGAGACTAATTAAAGGGAATTTGTCACTCCCTGGGACGTGTATATAAAATATTAATATGGGCATTAAAGGTAATAGAAATGTTACACTAGTCCTACATGCATGCCTCATATTAACGGTCTTCTTGTTGAGAAATGTTATATTCTTTGTGTATGCTAATGATTTGGTGGCTCAGTGTTTAGCACAGCAGCCTTGCAGCGCTGGAGTCCTGGGTTCAAACCCCACCAAGGACAATATCTGCAAAGAGTTTATGTTCTCTGTGTTTGTGTGGGTTTCCTCCCACATTCAAAAAGACATACTGATAGGGAATTTAGATTGTGAGCCCCATCGGGGACAGCGATGATAATGTGTCCAACCTGTAAAGCGCTGCGGAATATGTTAGCGCTATATAACAATAAAGATTATTATTCCAGGCTGACGTGCATTGGAGGGCGGTGGGATTACAATGGAGACAGGAGGCAGGAATTTCATCCAGACACCACATTCCCGGAGCTTGGAATAAATAATTAGCATACAGAAAGAACATAACAACAAGACCATTAATATATAATAAGCTGCTCCACTGTCAAAACCCAGGACACGAAGATCCCAGTGAAGTTTTTAAATGCTTCCACTTTTCAATATGAGTATTACAGGACAGTATGCAAATTCAGTGATCTCTTTAGAACAAACTATTAATTTACCGTATGTTAGTAAAGGCAGACTGGCTATATGCTGGATTCTGTGCACCAGGGGTAATGGGGCTAGATGAAAAACCTGAATTCAAAGATTGAGAGGTTACCCAATACTCTTGTCCATTGTGTTTATCTTCTATTACTCTAATATGAAATACAGAAGACATCCAATTAACATGTACAGTATTGATGGCAATAGTTTAGGAGAATGCTCTAATTCAACTTTTTATGGGGACCGGGGTATTACAAAACTTATAGCAATTAGATTATAAAAGTTGGCAAGCTGCAGGTTTTAGTTTGTATTTTTCCTTCTCCATGGTTTTACCATAGTCATCTATTTTTATTTTATTTTTTTTAAGGCAAGACAGCAGCAAGCAGAATTGGCCCAGCAGGAATGGCTACAAATGCAGCAAGCTGCGCAACAGGCACAACTCGCAGCCGCCTCCGCTAGTGCAACCAACCAGGCCTGCTCCTCCCAGGACGAGGAAGACGAAGACATCTGAATCTTTCTTGCTGCTTTTTGTATTCACCTTCTAAGTAGTTTTCATCTGCACAATGGAAAACAAAATATGCTTACCTGTAAAAAAAATATTTTTTTTTTTATGCATCTTTGGTGGACTGGTCAATTGGTATTGTAGGGATGTCTGTCAAGTCTCCACAATTGTATGCTTTGTACATGTTAAGAGGAAAAACGCATCCTTATTGAACAGTCGACAACCTTAAGGTTCAGTATCATATCACTAGAGAATTTTTAATGGTCTTTATGAAACTTTTATATTAACAATGCGTCATTTACTTGATCAGTAAGCAGTGTTAAACCAAATGACAACTCTACAGCATAATGAGATTTATACAGAAGTCCGGAAACCTACTTGCATTTCCCTTTTAACTAAGCTTAAAATGAAAATCTTAGGAATCTTTTAATTTTTGGGTGGGGTAGGGGGCATTTATTGGTCTGGCAGGAATATGGTGCATTTCAAAACTATATGGGTACACGAGAGATGGCGTAAAAACTCTGATGTGAGATGCATGGATGCCCGTTTTACTGCCATTCTGAACACTGTACACGTGGGCTGATTCTGGTGCTGCCAGCGTCATCTGTACACGTCTTGTTTTATTACACTGCATGGACAGTCTTTTGTTTTACACCGGGTATAAGACTGATATGTCCTCTACCGCTGTATGTGCATGAACGCAAGCTGTAGCGCTTCAACAAGTGCACCTTTTCTGTACTCTTATTTTGGCCGACACAAATCATCTTTTAGGATTTGGGTTTTCTTTCAACATTTTTTTTTTTTTTTTTGTTTTTAAATAGTAATGCCCATCAGTTTGTATGGTGAGATCCACAGTATCCATGATTGACCATGAACAGTTTGACTTGGTGTCTGGACCAACAGCAAAATTTGTTGTATTTTTTTTTTTTTCTTGCGTCCCTTAAGACCTTGTTCATTTGTGACTTTTGGTGCAGATTTTGTGCCAAAATCTGCATTAAATCCATTGCCAGCAAGTCAATAGGGTTGTCGTAACCTCATTCAAATGGACTATTTTTTAGATTGTGGATTGATGTATATGCTGCTTTAATAAAATTTACAAGGATAGGTGGAATGCTACGTGTTCTTGTAGATTTGGCACAGAATAGGGTTAATGCCCGTGGAGATCCGTTGTACATCCGCAGCTAAAATTTGAGTGCCGGCCTTGATTTATGCCAACTGTCCTCTAGTAGACTTGTCAGATTTACGATATGATCATCCCCTAACACAGCGGATACATTCACTCTTATAATTGTAGAGTTTGTGGACTTCGACTGATGAAGTAGAACTTGGTGATAAACAGAATCAAAATGGGACAAGCCTCAAAGTAATCCATCATATTTGGACACGTGCAGCATTTACGTGTACTGGTCTGCTGGTTTCCCTTTGTAATCTCTACACTTCCTGAATCTGAAGTAGTAGTGCTAGCCGCTTGACGATGTCTACACTAAATCTGCATGTAATTTGTTCAGATCTGTAGTCTGGATTCTCCAGTGTCGCTGGCGAGAGCGGGCAATCATGTCATCGGACGTATATGATTTAGCTTGCATGCCGTCACAAGCCAGCAGAACATGCGCGGCCACGCTCAATGTGGCCGGGAGTGTGCAAATCGCATATTGAGGTCACATGACCGCCCCCTATAGCCAGAGGGACACAGGGCAATCCTGACAGCGTGCACTGTGCACACTGTAAGGATTCGTAAGTCTTCAGTCACACAGAAGACCGGACAACACCTTTATTACATTTATGTGGAATTTAATAAAAATACATCGGAAGATATTTTTCATAAATGGACAGCCCATTAGTGGGTTTTTAAGGTTTTGGAAAAATCCTTATCCCTCGACTGTAGTTTTTTTTAAATCAGACCCTCTTCACGTCCAACACTGAGTCTCCACCAGTGTTCCCGGTGTCTATTATTGACTACATGTCGACAGCGTAACAGTCAATAACTGATCTAAGCGGCTCGGAGAGCCTTGCGGTATCAACTCGAGCAGAGCCGCTAAATAGACATATTAGCTGCAGCTCTGTTGACGTGACGTCAATAATAGACACTGGGAGCAGTGGTGGAGACTAGGGTTGAGCGACTTTTGTTTTTATAGGATCGGGTCGGATTTCACGAAACCCGACTTTTTCAAAAGTCGGGTCGAGTGAAATCGGCCGATCCTATAGAAAAGTCGGGGTCGGCCGAAACACGAAACCCAATGCAGTGCATTGGGTTTCTAATGGTTCCCAGGGTCTGAAGGAGAGGAAACTCTCCTTCAGGCCCTGCGATCCATATTATTGTGTAAAATAAAGAATAAAAATAAAAAATATTGCTATACTCACCCTCGGACGCGCCCTGGTTGTAACCGGGAGCCTTCCTTCCTAAGAATCAGCGCTTGAAGGACCTTTCGATGACGTCACGGCTTGTGATTGGTCACGTGAGCGGTCACATGGGCGTCACGCAACCAATCACAAGCCGCGACGTCATCGAAAGGTCCTTCAAGCGCTGATTCTTAGGAAGGAAGGCTGCGGGTTAGAACCAGGGCGCGTCCGAGGGTGAGTATATGCCTATTAGGAATATACTCACCCTCGGACGCACCCTGGTTCTAACCCGCAGCCTTCTTTCCTAAGAATCAGCGCTTGAAGGACCTTTCGATGACGTCGTGCCTTGTGATTGGTCACGTGAGCGGTCACATGGGCGTCACGCAACCAATCACAAGCCGCGATGTCATCGAAAGGTCCTTCAAGCGCTGATTCTTAGGAAGGAAGGCTCCCGGTTACAACCAGGGCGCGTCCGAGGGTGAGTATAGCAATATTTTTTATTTGTGTTCTTTATTTTACACTTAAATCTGAATTCCGATACCGATTCCCGATATCTTAAACATATCGGGAATCGGTATCGGAATTCCGATTCCAGATTCAGAAGATCGCCGACCTCATGGCCGACCCCACACAGGGGTCGGGTTTCATGAAACCCGACTTTGCCAAAAGTCGGCGACTTCTGAATCTGGCCGACCCGTTTCGCTCAACCCTAGTGGAGACTTTGTACTGGACCTGTGGAGGGTGAGTTAAGGACCCGTTTTGTTTTTTTATGTTCAGTTAAGGGACGAGTTTTCTGAAACTGGGAAAACCTTTTCAATATTTGACTCTGAGATGCAGAATGACATGATGTGACAGCACATTGACGGTCACTTCGGGTTGTCAGTCTGAATTCCAGGGATATATACAGCCAGTCAGTCTGCTCATTGGTATTGTTGGGCAGAGTATTCCTGCCCCAGAAGACTGAGATTAGAGATGGGAGGTTTGGCAGGACTGTGTCTCTGTTTTCACATCATCCACATCAGTAATGGCACCATTGGATTGCAACAGTCGCTTATGCTACATCTGTACGCCTTCAATTTCATGCATTTTGTTTCTATGAAATGCATTTAAGAGTAAATTAGCATGTTTTATAACAGGGAATACTATACTTAGCCGGGACCTTATAAAGCAGCCCCTTACATCTCCTCACTGTGAATCCACAATAAATCCATGTGCTGCCGTATAGGTGACGTGCTTATAGCTTTGTGGCATGCATGAGACCTTATTGTTGTGATTGGCAAAGGAACAAATGACTAATGAACTTCTTTGATGTAACAAGGTTATGATCTGTGTTGATCTGACTTCTTTCTACTGTCCATGCCCTTTATTACACAGTATATCACAAGTTACAGAAAAATGTTTCGTAGAATAAATGTGACTTCTATACTCATTTGGTATTGTCATATGATGTAATAAAAAAAGACCTTTCACCAAATTGTTGATGTTGAACTCGACACAGGATGTAATGGAGGCTTCATAGCGGAGTAACATACTTTAAATAGAAAAAAAAAACAATCTGTTGCAGAGATGTTAGCAGTCAATATTTGTCGCGTAATAAGATGACATCCACTTAGACAACTTTTTTTTTTTTCTTAGGAGAAAGTTATTCCTGGGGGTGTGTACTTCTCTCTGTATGTTGGGACCGATCATAAGCAGGCAGTAACGCTCAAAGGAAAGTACACGTCCCCACAATATCTTGGAACAGATTTTTCAATGTGTGAGATGCCGTAAAACAGTCGTGGTCTAACCTCCTGCTTGAGTCGGTGTGTGGGGAGGGGCAGCATAGCTGAGTTTAGCTGTGTCACATTACAACCCCTTCTATCAGTTCCCCTAATAGATAGCGGAGTGTGTCGGTAATCGCACTGATGTCTGCTGTGCTCAAGCAACTTGTAACAGCTCTGCAGTGAGATCAGGGTTGTCACTACATCTCACACAGGAGTAACCTGCCTGTTTATGGACTTCTCCTGTGTGAGACATAATGATACCCTGCTCTGACGTCACTGCAGAGCGATTACAAGTTGACCACAACAGACACCAGTGTGATAATGATAAATCTCTGGACAGACAGTGAAGGGGAGGGGCAGTACAGCAGAGCTGACGGAAGGGTTTGTAATGTGACATAGCTAAACTCAGCTGCAATGTCCCTGCACTCATTATGTGCCAAATACCTTGATAATATCCCTGCAACGAAGAGGTGAAAAAAGAGATTAAAAAAAATGTATTCTGTATAGCTACTATTACATGGTGTGTCCAGTTCAGCATAAACTGTTTGGTGAAAGGCCAATTTAGCTAGTGTTACTACTGGGAACATTACAAAATCTGACAATTTATCGCTCACATTTCTGATCGGGGGCTTATATGTCTGTCTCCTTGAGCTATAATGTATTTTATGCTAAGGGCAGTGTATGCGATGTGCCACAACTATAACACTGAGAGGGAGATGCTTGCTAACTCCCTTAGTGGAAATCTTTTTTTTTTTTTTTTTCCCCTCTTTATTTTCAGACAAAATTTGAGTTTAAAGGTATTTCATAACATATTGTAGACATAATGAAAAGTTTTCTCTTTCTGCCATAGTAATAATAACATTGGCAGCCAAATAGCTCACGAGAATTGCGAAGGCGGACATGAAATCCCAGGCTATTCCGTGAATGTTTTTTGAGTAAGTGAGCTGATCGATAAGCATTTTATGTAAATATTGCACACGTTACCTGTTTTTAGTTGAATTTTTATATGAAACTTTCCCTCTAAAACTTTTCCTTACCCCCCCCCCGATCCCCTTCTCCATTTGTCTTTGGTGTAAGCCTCGTGGTAATATAAAGATAAACCTTATTGAATGTCTCCCTTGTAGACGCAGGATTAAGTGTCATAATACATTGGTGCTGCTAAACATTTCATGTCTTACCAGCTTGGTCATTTAATTGTAGAACCAAGGTCTCAACTTTTTATTTTTTTATTTTTTTTCTTTCTTTTTTTTTTGGCATTTTGGAGTAATACTGTTAAGTGAGTTAATTGGGAATAAGGGAGTGTATAAGGAATGAATTGCTTCTAACTATGTACAGCTCCATTTCGAGGTTATCTAAGGAGACTCAATCTTGGCAAAATAACGCTGAGTACTGTAGTATTTTGTGATTTTCTTACCTGATGCAATCAATGGGTTTCTGTTTCTAAGACAAAACATTGAGTGAGACCATAATGGGTTTTATTGCATGAATTGGATATTCTGTACTGCTGCTTTAGCTGTATATTTTTTTTTTCTGTTCCCTTTCCTGCCATCCTTCTCTCTTCTTCTCCATGGTTTTAATAACCAAAGGTAAGGTAGTCACATCTAGCATAGACAGAATATTTTCACGGTGCAGTGTTGACTTTTCTAACTTGTACTATATTTCTCCCCCCTCCGTTTTCTACCTAAATCGGCTGCCTGTTCCTTTTTAAAACCTTACAAGAATTTTCACAGACCTTTTCAGAACGCAGTTTTTTTGGGATGGTGTCACTTGCATTAAGTGTTTGTGTTATGTGATAGTCGGAGCTTTGTGAAATTTTTCCTTTAAAAGTTCCCATGCTTTATTATTATTTTTTTTCTTCCTCCTCATGCTGTATTCTTCAAGCAATAAAATGTTGTGTTTTTTGTTTTATAACTGTATTGCGTGTTTGATTTTCTTTAAAAATTAAAATGACTTTGCTGTAAAGTAAGAATGCTTAAAAAAAATAGAAGTGAATGAATAACAGAAAAATCTGAATCAAATCCATATTTGATGTGACCAAGCTTGGCCTTAATTCTTCTAGGTAATTGCACACACAGTTTTTAAAGGAAATTGGCAGGAAGGTTGTTCTGAAGATCTTGGAGAAGTAACCACAGATCTTCTGATGCTGTAGGTTTGTGCAATCCTTCTGTCCTTGTAATCCCAGACAGATTTGATGAGCATACGGGGCAATCATCACTTCCAGGACTCCTTATTCTTCTTTACACTGAGGATTGTTCTCAGTGACTTTGGCTGTATGTGTGGCGCTGTTGTCCTGCTGTAGAATAAATTTAGTGCTGATGCAGGAAACACTTCAATGTTTCGTCAGCGGGATCACGTGGTAAGGTTTCTCCACTTGTACCAGCATGGCATTCTGCACACCTTGGGGACACCTAAGGTCAGATTGGTTCAGTTTTACACACACTCCCCTGTCCACATGGGCCCAGGGAGGCACGGGGAGTGAGAGGATGTGGCACCACACTCGCCCGCAACCCTGACAGGCCTCTTTCACTAGCACCAGTGAAATGGCGCCTTGTCAGTCTGGTAGGACTGACACCAGTTCCTTGTTAGATATACGTCTGGTCCGTTAACAGGGTTATGTCGGGTCAGAAACCAGCCCTGTCAGCATCGAAAATTTAACAGACGTGTGGATCGAAATAAAAGAGCAGCCCAAGCTTAAATTATATATTTAATTGCTTTAAGGGCACACTAGACAATGCACTATATTCACTGGTTATATGTATACAATGATCAGATATTCAAATATAATAGTGGTAGGACTAAAGATGTAAGCATTTGGATCATGTCAATTACCGGGTGATGTTTGATCATGTGTGTGCTGGGCCTCTGCTTCCTGCTGAGTCCTAGCACGTTACTTGACGTGACCCTCTGTTCGAAGTGGACCGCATGCATCAGAGAGACCTTTAGGTTCACTCCCCTCCTATTCTCTGAGCTGAACCTAAATCCCCTCCCCTGGAGGTTTGTAGCTAAATCTCCCAAGACCTATGAAAGATCATAACTCCTCTGAACAGTTCTTGCACCATCGGATTTGGCCAGGACACCCTTCATTTCGATGGGAGACAGTGATGCCTGCAAGGATTTGGCGCCAGGCACCACATGTCATTCAACCGCATCACAAACCCAAACTGTAAGTGTCCTCACCACTGGAACAGAGATGGTACGGGAGGAGAGTATAGGGTTGTCTATTTTATTGGGGCCGAATTATCCTAGTAGTGGAAACGTCTTTAAGGTCTGCTCAGGACAAATTTCTGGAAAACATTTCAAGAGAAGAAACTAAAGGGGGGAGATGGCAAGATTATCAGAAAGGAGACAAAAAGTAAGAATATTCTCTATAAAGTCGGTCACACGACTTAAAAAAAAAAAAAAAAAAAAAAATGTGCTCCTAAGGGAGTAGGGGCTGGAAAAAAATTGTTGTATTCTAAATGCCTACAACAATCCATTTGAAGATTTGTGGACTCCAAAAGTAATTAATAGGTTTGCAAGCAGAAGTGTGGGAAAAGAGATTCAAAAACTACTTTCGTATAGATGGACCTTATTTTCCTTTTTTTTAAAAAAAAAAAAAAAAAGCTAAGAGCTGCAGCACAATTTCCCAGCTTTAAATCTGTTTATTATGGAATATATAAGCTCCACAAATTGCTTCTATGACTACCATCAACTTCAATGCATATTCTGCGCTGTTGGTTCACCTCAGTCTGATGTGTCTTCTGATAAAGCTGGGGGATCTCTTGTCAACATAGAAAAACCCAGATCTCGTTTCTATATGTTGTAAAATGTTCTTGGCCTCCCAAAACTTATATCCTTTCTTCCAACAAAACAAAGGAAAAATCCACTTTCAAAAGAAAATACCGTAACCTGTACAATGAGAGAGGACATGTCTGTCCAAGGCTGTATAGATGCCTGTAGTTTTGGGTTAATACAAGACCTTTTCAGCAGCCGTCTGTCATGTTGGAACAAAAATTCAAAGATGAATGAGATCAGTAGATAAGGAAGCTTCTTACTTTTTAACATCTTAAAGTCTCTCTGTTGGATCAAAAAAGTCTAATGAAGGACCACTATGTGACTGCAAGTTCTGGTTTCTCCAGGTATCTCTTCAGGCTATACGTAAAGCTTTAAAGTCATCCAGGGATTTGCACTCTGGTCCAGCCATAAAGATTGGAATTTGCAAACATTACATACAGATAATAATGTTATATTCCGCTTTACTGATCACAGGAGTATTTCTGAAAAGGGCTCATTCAGACATCTGTGCAAATAGATCAGAGCACACTGCACGGACTGGCCGCAGTTCTGACACGAGACTGACAACCTTATAGAAATACATGAAGCTGTCGTGCTCCGGTCAGGACACCCTAGCCAGTCCATGCATTAGTGGTCCATGCTAGGACCAATTTGCATGGACGTCTGCATGAGCGTAAGGCTGGGGTCACATGGCCATCAATTATCTTGTGCAAAAGAATCGGGCCGATTATGCAAATAACACCAGGCTCAGGCCCACTGCAGCCTGATGTTTCACACGCACCCATGGACTTCTATGGATGCATGCAATCCGATTCTCGCAGCATGCTGCGATTGTTTTCCCATGCAAATCGCAGATCTCTGCTGCCCCATAGTATCACACTAGGCCGAGTGCTATCTGAGCGAACATTGTAGAGCACTCGGCCGTGTTATATGGCAATGTGAGCGAGCCATTAAAGTTGAAAATGCATAAACCTGAGAGAGTGTGCCTGAAGAAGTCTATTTCTCCTTCGCCTCATTGGAGGACACAGACCGTGAGTGTATGCTGCTGACACTAAGTGATACAAAGAAAGTTCTCTCCTCTGCAGTATACACCCTCCTGCTGGCTCCCAGCTAACCAGTTCTTGCTTAGTGTCCGTAGGAGGCACAAGGACGGGTCTGCTATTCAGATCCAAAACTCTTTATTATTTTATTTTTACCTTTTACATCTTTGATTTTACATTCTACAACGAAGGGGCGACGGATCCATCAACAGGCGAGCCCTCTCCTGCGACGTGTGACGCCTGAGCCGATTCTTAGGGGCGACAGGCCCCTTCAAGGGCACCAATCTCCCCACACGCTGAACGGATGAGCACATGGAGTGTCACCTCCACGTATCCTCTTCCCCAGCCAGGCTTATTGCCGGACAACTGGCCCTGTCCACCCGGGGGCTGAACTCCATGGATGAACAGAGGCACCCTCTCTTTGGCATCCAAGCAGCCCCCACTGTCCCACCACTGTTAAAGCGGATGGCACAAGGAAGCAGACGGTTCCTCTCCACCTCCCTAACAAAGGGATGATGGATTGAGGTTTACCCCTATCCCTGCACCGTCCATGCTGCAATACCTGACCTGCAGCAGAACAATAGAGTGCGCGCTTTCCTCAGGGCTGAAACCCAGTCATCCGCGGCAGCACCATGCTGGGACATGCACTAATGGTGAGTGGATCCCGTCAGCGATGGGCCTCTGCAGTGGGATATTCATAAGGATGATCCTGGACACTTCCAGAAGGTTGGTAATTCTCCCTTGAGACAAGGCCGTGGCCCTTCAACAGGGAGCTCACGCACTTGTTTACTCATCCCTTCATTCCATTCGATTTGCTAGGAGGGTTCCGAGGGAAAATGGTGACGATAATGGAAGCGGTTTCCTTTGCTCCTCTCATTTTCTGCAGGTCAAACAGGCTTTCAGAGGGTAGTTTCTGAGCTCCTTCCTCATCCAGGGGAGATCCTTTCTCCCTGTTCAATCGTTATTAGTGACTACTGATGCCGAATGTACGGCTAATTCTACAGCAGTAATGATGGCCACTCGTTTTTCTTAGCTGCTTTTTTCTTGCCATAATACAAATTCTAACAGTGTATTCAGTAGGACTATCAGCTGTGTATCCACCAGACTTCTGCTCAACACAACTGATGGTCCCAACCCCATTTATAAGGCAAGAAATCCCACTTATTAAACCTGACAGGGCACACCTGTGAAGTGAAAACCATTTCCGGTGACTACCTCTTGAAGCTCATCAAGAGAATGCCAAGAGTGTGCAAAGCAGTCATCAAAGCAAAAGGTGGCTACTTTGAAGAACCTAGAATATAAGACATATTTTCAGCTGTTTCAAACTTTTTTGTTACGTATGTAATTCCACATGTGTTAATTCATAGTTTTGATGCCTTCGGTGTGAATGCACAATTTTCATAGTCATGAAAATACAGAAAAATCTTTAAATGAGGTGTGTCCAAACTTTTGGTCTGTACTGTATATGTATGTATGTGTGTGTATATATATATATATATATATATATATATATATATATATAGTGACATATGTCTAGGGTTATATGTGTAGATAGGGAAAATGGTGGGCACTCAGGTCAGGGACAAGGAGGTGCTGGTAAACTGACCGTGTGGTCAAGTCAATCATAGAAAAGAATTACCGCACACTCAATACTGGTATGATGCAAAAGGTGTATGCCAATTTTAAAATTGGCATACACCTTTTGCATCATACCAGTATTGAGTGTGCGGTAATTCTTTTCTAGGGTTATATGTGTGACTAGTGATAATGTAACGCCTGTCCTGAAGGCAAGTCGCACCTAGGTGTTAATAGGTACTTCCTTGGGACTAGTAGAAATTGTGTCTCCATATCACACCAGGAGGTCTAGCTAGAGCTAAGAAGAAAGCTAACATTTGGCACATCTGAGTTCTTGGAGGGGAGATGCTAAATTGCGGCCTGAGGTGATGTATTCCTGGGAACCTGGTCACAAGTGTCTCAAGAGGAAAATAATATATATTCATTAGTAGAGCGGCCATGGCCAATCAACAAGCCAGCAATTATGATATTAACCTGAGGGGTCTAGAAACCTGACCTCAGGCCAAAGTTATAAATTTAGGCTGCAGACAGAGAATTGTGTTCATATGTGAGGGCAGCCTGAGAAGCTGATGTGTTCCACCAACTCCATTCACTCCCTCCCTCCCCCAGGGAGCAGAAAGCAACTACCAGTTAGATAATTTCTGTAAGTTTCTCCTGTTTATTTTGATACTGTTTTGCATAAGTTGTATGTCTTTTTATTATATTTTTATACCTTTTTCTTATTGTAAGCATTGAACCTTTTGTTATTAAAGTATAAAACTTTAACAAGTTGAACCTTGAATGTTCTAAAAGAATCCATAGCCTAAGGTGTGTGAGCCTTATGAGTGAAAGACATATTAGTATTATTATTTATGGGACTCATCGCCCATGTATTCGGTGAGTGGTGGCAGCACGTATGAGCGGGTGTGTGGCCTGGGTCGGTGTGTGATTTATGCTCCCATTACAGCATAGGACAGAGGTTGAATGCTGGACTGAGAGTGGGGAGATAGATTAACCCTTGCAGGCACAACCCCAAGTCACGTGTGAGAACAGGCACGTGACGAATTAGTGACACCACGGAGTAGGGATCCGTGACATCCAGTCTAGACTTTTTATTCTTGATGCTTATGAGTGGCTTGCACCGTGCAGTGAACCCTCTGTATTTACTTTCATGCAGTCTTCTCTTTATGGTAGATTTGGATATTGATACGCCGACCTCCTGGAGAGTGTTGTTCACTTGGTTGGCTGTTGAGAAGGGGTTTCTCTTCACTATGGAGATTATTCTGCGATCTTCCACAACTGTTGTCTTCCGTGGGCGCCCAGGTCTTTTTGCATTGATGAGTTCACCAGTGCTTTCTTTCTTTCTCAGGATGTACCAAACTGTAGATTTTTCCACTCCTAATATTGTAGCAATTTCTCGGATGTTTTTTTTCTGTTTTCGCAGCTCAAGGATGGCTTGTTTCACATGGAGAGCTCCTTTGACCGTTTACTTCATGCAAGCACCACACCTCAAATCAACTCCAGGCCTTTTATCTGCTTAATTGAGAATTACATAACGAAGGGATTGCCCACACCTGTCCATGAAATAGCCTTGGTGTCAATTGTCTAATTACTTTTGGTCCCTATAAAAACAGGGTGGCACATGTTAAGGAGCTGAAACTCCTAAACCCTTCATCCAATTTTAATGTGGATACCCTCAAGTGAAAGCTGAAAGTCTGAACTTCAACTGCATCAGAATTGTTTTGTTTAAAATTCATTGTGGTAATGTCTATAACGAAAATTAGAAAAATGTTGTCTCTGTTCAAATATACAGTTAGGGCCAGAAATATTTGGACAGTGACACAATTTTCGCGAGTTGGGCTCTGCATGCCACCACATTGGATTTGAAATGAAACCTCTACAACAGAATTCAAGTGCAGATTGTAACGTTTAATTTGAAGGGTTGAACAAAAATATCTGATAGAAAATGTAGGAATTGTACACATTTCTTTACAAACACTCCACATTTTAGGAGGTCAAAAGTAATTGGACAAATAAACATAACCCAAACAAAATATTTTTATTTTCAATATTTTGTTGCAAATCCTTTGGTGGCAATCACTGCCTTAAGTCTGGAACCCATGGACATCACCAAACGCTGGGTTTCCTCCTTCTTAATGCTTTGCCAGGCCTTTACAGCCGCAGCCTTCAGGTCTTGCTTGTTTGTGGGTCTTTCCGTCTTAAGTCTGGATTTGAGCAAGTGAAATGCATGCTCAATTGGGTTTAGATCTGGAGATTGACTTGGCCATTGCAGAATGTTCCACTTTTTGGCACTCATGAACTCCTGGGTAGCTTTGGCTGTATGCTTGGGGTCATTGTCCATCTGTACTATGAAGCGCCGTCCAATCAACTTTGCAGCATTTGGCTGAATCTGGGCTGAAAGTATATCCCGGTACACTTCAGAATTCATCCGGCTACTCTTGTCTGCTCTTATGTTATCAATAAACACAAGTGACCCAGTGCCATTGAAAGCCATGCATGCCCATGCCATCACGTTGCCTCCACCATGTTTTACAGAGGATGTGGTGTGCCTTGGATCATGTGCCGTTCCCTTTCTTCTCCAAACTTTTTTCTTCCCATCATTCTGGTACAGGTTGATCTTTGTCTCATCTGTCCATAGAATACTTTTCCAGAACTGAGCTGGCTTCTTGAGGTGTTTTTCTGCAAATTTAACTCTGGCCTGTCTATTTTTGGTATTGATGAATGGTTTGCATCTAGATGTGAACCCTTTGTATTTACTGTCATGGAGTTTTCTCTTTACTGTTGACTTAGAGACAGATACACCTACTTCACTGAGAGTGTTCTGGACTTCAGTTGATGTTGTGAACGGGTTCTTCTTCACCAAATTAAGTATGCGGCGATCATCCACCACTGTTGTCATCCGTGGACGCCCAGGCCTTTTTGAGTTCCCAAGCTCACCAGTCAATTCCTTTTTTCTCAGAATGTACCCAACTGTTGATTTTGCTACTCCAAGCATGTCTGCTATCTCTCTGATGGATTTTTTCTTTTTTTTTCAGCCTCAGGATGTTCTGCTTCACCTCAATTGAGAGTTCCTTTGACCGCATGTTGTCTGCTCACAGCAACAGCTTCCAAATGCAAAACCACACACCTGGAATCCACCCCTGACCTTTTAACTACTTCATTGATTACAGGTTAACGAGGGAGACGCCTTCAGAGTTAATTGCAGCCCTTAGAGTCCATTGTCCAATTACTTTTGGTCCCTTGAAAAAGAGGACGCTATGCATTACAGAGCTACGATTCCTAAACCCTTTCTCCGATTTGGATGTGGAAACTATCATATTGCAGCTGGGAGTGTGCACTTTCAGCCCATATTATATATATAATTGTATTTCTGAACATGTTTTTGTAAACAGCTAAAATAACAAAACTTGTGTCACTGTCCAAATATTTCTGGCCCTAACTGTATATGGACCTAACTAGCTTCTGGGTTCAAAACTAAACTAGCAGTGTCCAAGTAATTAACTCATTCCCAATAAATACTTTAAACATTTGTCAAACAACAACTCCTTTAAAGAAGACTGATCACTTGTTAAAAAATATTGATCTAAATACATTGTACAAATCCCTGAGCTCCCCTGATTCTGCTGCTCTTTTCTGTTTTGTGCTGCATCGCTTCACTGCAGACATATTCTCATTTCTTTATTCTGGAGCGCAGTATGTGAAATCTCTACTTGAAGTCCAAAAGGGCGTTTCTTCAGAGTCTTATTTAGCGGATGTGTGCTTTCACTCCTCCCTCCCAGATGCTGCCAATCACAAGTCGGCAGCTAATCTATCAGTCTCGGATGCTGCAGAGCTTTGATTTCCAGCATCTGATAGGTAAGATGTCATGATGCACTCCTCTACAAAAGAATTAAGAAGTGCTCAGTTGGTCTGCAAGCAGAGATTTCACATAGTGCTGTGCTTCAAAGGCAACAAATGTGAATATCTCTGCAATGAAGCAATGCAGCGTAAAATGAAAAAAAAGCCGCAGACTCAAAGGGGCTTGGTGATTATAAGGTATTTAGATCAAAGTTTCTTTCATTTGATAAAAAAAGAAAAGTCTGACCAGAGAGTTACTAACCTTTATTCCAAAATATAAGGATTTTTTTTCCTGGAATGTGACTTACAATCAACAGCATCGGCTTGAGAAAGTTCAGAGTCCTTCAGAAGTCCAAATTTTGGCAGTATCCACTTCCTTTGGAGTAGGTTCATCAGACTCAGGACATCCGCTCCCTCTCTGGGATTTCCCACTGTTCCAGTTAAATATTTTGTGGTTCTTCCTTTTACCTTGAAGGTAATATTCTAAGCTAAAAATTTTGCCCGCAGGATGCATTTTTTTTCTCATAGACTTGTATTATAGACGGTTTGTTACGGGTAGCCACACATTTCATCCGTCGTCGTGCATTGGATCCGTCGTAAAATTGCTGTCGGTCGGTCGGAGAAAACGCACAGAGGAACGTTTTTTCTGCACGTCGGAAAATCGCTCAGCGATGGATCCTGCGCTGCCTGTCGTTGGCTATAATGGAAGCCTATGGGCGCAGGATCCGTCGCTGACTGTGAAATGCAGGAATCCAGCGATGGATGCTGTCTTTTCAAACTGAGCATGCGCGGAAGAATTTCCCATCAGGGAAATTCTCGCTCTCTCTTTTTACTATTGATGCTGCCTATGCAGCAGCAATAGTAAAAAGATATAATGATAAAAATAAAAAAAAATTGCAATATTCTCACCTTCCGGCGTCCTGCGCAGCGTTACCGAGCAATGCTCCTGGCAGCTGGCGTTCCCAGTAATGCCTTGCGTTACAATGACCCGATGACGTTGCGAGACCGCTACGTCATCAGAGGTCATTGTAACGCAATTACTGGGAACGCCAGCTGCCGGGAGCATCGGTAATGCTGTGCGGGACACCAAAAGGTGAGAATATTGCGATTTTTTTATTTTGTTTTTTTATTTTTAACACGGGTTGTGTTGTGTACAAGTTTTCACAGCGCAAAACCGCTGCGAATATGCATACACAACAGGTGCACATAGCCTCGACGGGTCCGCCAGAAAAACGGCCCAGTGCAGCCATTTTTTTTACAGTCTGCACAGAATTCGTCATTTAAACATTTTGACGGATCCTGTGCATATTGTAAAAACGGAAGTGTGAAAGAGGCCTAAGATCAACTACTTACTACATTCCCAAGTGTTGTGCTGATGTACAAGAAGTGACCACCTAAATAAACTGTGCACACAGCCTAAACAGAATCTGTCAGTAGGATAAACCCTCCTACGCCATCTACATGGATATGTAGGTCATAGGAAATTGAATAAAAAGATCCCTTGATATACACTGCTCAAAATAATAAAGGGAACACTTAACAACAGACTATAACTCCAAGTAAATCAAACTTCAGTGAAATCAAACTGTCCACTTAGGAAGCAACACTGATTCACAATCAATTTCACATGCTGTTGTGCAAATGAATTATTGGCAATTATCAAGACGCACTCAAAGGAGTGGTTCTACAGGTGGGGGCCACAGACCACATCTCAGTACCAATGCTTTCTGGCTGATGTTTTGGTCACTTCTGAATGTTGGTTGTGCTTTCAAACTCATGGTAGCATGAGACGGACTCTACAACCCACACAAGTGGCTCAGGTAGTGCAGCTCATCCAGGATGGCACATCAATGCGAGCTGTGACAAGAAGGTTTATTGTGTCTGTCAGCGTAGTGTCCAAAGGCAGGAGGTGCTACCAGGAGACGTGAAGGGGGCCGTAGGTGGGCAACCCAGCAGCAGGACCGCTACCTCAGCCTTTGTGCAAGGAGGAACAGGAGGAGCACTGCCAGAGTCCTGCAGAATGTCCTCCAGCAGGGCACAAATGTGCATGTGTCTGCACAAACGGTTAGAAACCGACTCCATGATGATTGTCTGAGTGCCCAACGTCCAGATGGGGGTTGTGCTCACAGCCCAACACCGTGCAGGACGCTTGGCATTTGCCATAAAGCACCAGGATCGGCAAATTCACCACTGGCACCCTGTGCTCTTCACAGATGAAAGCAGGTTCACACTGAGCACATGTGACAGAGTCTGGAGATGCCGTGGAGAGTGATCTGCTGCCTGCAACATCCTTCAGCATGACCGGTTTGGCAGTGGGTCAGTAATGGTGTGGGGTTGCATTTCTTTGGATGGCCGCACAGCACTCCATGTACTCGCCAGAGGTAGCCTGACTGCCAGTAGGTACCGAGATGAGTTCCTCAGACCCCTTGAGAGACCATATGCTGGTGCAGTTGGCCCTGGGTTCCTCCTAATGCAGGACAATGCCAGTCCTCATGTGGCTGGAGTGTGTCAGCAGTTCCTGCAAGATGAAGGCATTTAAGCTATGGACTGGCCCGTCCATTCCCAAGACCTGAATCTGATTGAGCACATCTGGGACATCATGTCTTACACCATCCACCAACGTCACATTGCACCATAGACTGTCCAGGAGTTGGCGGATGCTTTAGTCCTGGTCTGGGAGAAGATCCCTCAGGAGACCATCTACCACCTCATCAGGAGCATGCCCAGGCATTGTAGGGAGGTCTTAAGCTACGTTCACATTAGCGTCGCGTCGCCGTTGCGTCGGCGACGCGGCGGCGACGCACGGAAAAACGCGCGCAAACGCGCGCAAAAACGCACGCGTTTTGCGACGCGTGCGTCGTTTTTGACGAAAATCGGACGCACAGAAAATGCTACATGTAGCGTTTTCTTGCGTCCGACGCTAGCGTCGGAAACGACGCACGTGGCGAAAAACGCCACCAAAACAACGCACGCGTCCCCTATGTTAAACATAGGGGCGCGTCGCCGCTGCGTCGCCGCTGCGTCGCCGACGCAACGGCGACGCGACGCTAATGTGAACGTAGCCTTACAGGCACATGGAGGCCACACACAATACTGAGCATCATTTCCTTGTCTTGAGGCATTTCCACTGATGTTGGATCAGCCTGCAATTTGATTTTCCACTTTGATTTTGAGCATCGTTCCAACTCCAGACCTCCGTGGGATATTATATGAAACCAGAACACATGAGCTGTGCGCACAGTGAACAAGCCCGTAGAGACATGTTCACTACCCTGTTTTTTCCATCTTTTTACTAGCACTTGTTGTCCACTGTGATTTTTTTGCAACAGTGTGTTTTTGGTTTTACTGTGCTTTTTTGTGTTTTCAAGTCTCTTGGTGGTGTGAACATGTCTCTACGGGCTTGTTCACTGTGCGCGCAGCTCATGTGTTCTGGTTTCATATAATTGTTTTCTTGTGTCCACAAGACTGGGGAGGCCTCCACCCCTCTTTTTTTGAGCTGTGCGCACAGGAGCCGTTCTGTCCAGCGTGTCCACATGGACATTCCTTTTCTGAATCCTGCTCATACAGGTATTGTACATATGACCAGGTTTTAAATACATCAGATAGTGATTACATACATTAGTTAGGACTGCTCTGATATGGGTATACCTTGACGTTTGGTAGAGCGGCTTAATATACATTTTTTTGCAAAAAAAGTATCAACTAAATACCCTGTTTTTTCCATCTTTTTACTAGCACTTGCTGTCCACTGTGATTTTTTTGCAACAGTGTGTTTTTGGTTTTACTGTGCTTTCTTGTGTCTCCGTGGGATATTAGTTGTGATTTACGTTGATCATTTTTAGGTTTTATTGTTCTCAACACATTCCAGTATGTAATGAATAAAGATTTACAACTGGTATATTTCATTCAGTGATATCTAGGATGTGGGATTTTAGTGTTCTCTTTATGTTTTTGAGCCGTGTATATGTCCTAGGGACAGCTTTTCATCAGTGTTTGGTCAGTGTGGAAGTTTTTACCATCAAAAGCTTCATAAGTTGTTTTTTTTTGTATACAAGAATTTTACTTGAGTTTCTCCTATGAAAAAACATGAAAATTAGACAGTACACGGACATCAATTGTTTTTTTTAAGGACCTACAGAATTGCATTGACGATTTTACTGGGATCAAACCAGACATGTCTTCTTATCTTGGCACTGGCCAGTCAGCAAAAAAAAAAAATATGTGAACAATTCCATAGACTGTAATGGATACAAGTTCTATCCATAAAAAAGCGTAAATAAAACATGTGGGTGAAACATTAATATCTGAATAAGGGCTGGTAATAAATATGCAATCATATGTCACTGCTAAGGATGTGTCCTTAATAAGTCTCACCACTAGATGGCATCTGTGTATAATATATAGAACGCCTGACCTTTGACTTTATAGCGATCACAAAAGAAGGAATAATTTCTTGTGTGGTATCTCAGTACACTTGCGGTGACAGGTGGGATTGCGGTATTTTCTTAGCCCGGATAATTGTGCTACAGACCTTCAGGACAGCTGTCTGTTGTGATACACTTTTTAGGACTAATCATTGCATTCACTTGCTGACCAACATGCTCTGTGGTTAGACCCCCAACCCTGTCGATAGTAACCTGCAGACAATTTTTTTTCAGTGTGACATATTTGTAAACAAGCCAAACTATTCTGACATATGTATCTGCACAATAATCTATAATCCTTCTATCATCCACCCTTCAGTCTCAATGATTTTATAACAGGTTTATTCATGGAGTTCAGTGGGTTCCTTTATTAACCCCTCTGTGACCTTAGACGTACTATCCCGTCGAGGTGCCCTGGGCTTATCTGACCCTGGACGGGATAGTACGTCATAGCCGATCGGCCGCGCTCACGGGGGGAGCGCGGCCGATCGCGGCCGGGTGTCAGCTGCTTATCGCAGCTGACATCCGGCACTATGTGCCAGGAGCGGTCACGGACCGCCCCCGGCACATTAACCCCTGGCACACCGCGATCAAAGATGATCGCGATGTGCCGGCGGTGCAGGGAAGCACCGCGCAGGGAGGGGGCTCCCTGCGGGCTTCCCTGAGCCCCCCGCAGCAACGCGATGTGATCCCGTTGCTGCGAGGGTCTCCTCACCTCCCTCCCTGCTCGAGCCCCGGATCCAAGATGGCCGCGGATCCGGGTCCTGCAGGGAGGGAGGTGGCTTCACAGAGCCTGCTTAGAGCAGGCACTGTGAAGCCTGCAGCGCTGCATGTCAGATCAGTGATCTGACAGAGTGCTGTGCAAACTGTCAGATCACTGATCTGTGATGTCCCCCCCTGGGACAAAGTAAAAAAGTAAAAAAAAAATTTTCCAAATGTGTAAAAAAAATTAAAAAAAAATATTCCAAAATAATGAAAAAAAAAAAAAAATATTATTCCCATAAATACATTTCTTCATCTAAATAAAAAAAAAAACCAATAAAAGTACACATATTTAGTATCGCCGCGTCCGTAACGACCCGACCTATAAAACTGTCCCACTAGTTAACCCCTTCAGTAAACACCGTAAGAAAAAAAAAAAAAAAACGAGGCAAAAAACAACGCTTTATTATCATACCGCCGAACAAAAAGTGGAATAACACGCGATCAAAAGGACAGATATAAATAACCATGGTACCGCTGAAAACGTCATCTTGTCCCGCAAAAAAAGAGCCGCCATACAGCATCATCAGCAAAAAAATAAAAAAGTTATAGTCCTGAGAATAAAGCGATGCAAAAATAATTATTTTTTCTGTAAAATAGTTTTTATCGTATAAAAGCACCAAACCATAAAAAAATGATATAAATGAGGTATCGCTGTAATCGTACTGACCCGAAGAATAAAACTGATTTATCAATTTTACCAAACGCGGAACGGTATAAACGCCTCCCCCAATAGAAATTCATGAATAGCTGGCTTTTGGTCATTCTTCCTCACAAAAATCGGAATAAAAAGCGATAAAAAAATGTCACGTGCCCAAAAATGTTTTCAATAAAAACGTCAACTCGTCCCGCAAAAAACAAGACCTCACATGACTCTGTGGACCAAAATATGGAAAAATTATAGCTCTCAAAATGTGGTATTGCAAAAAATATTTTTTGCAATAAAAAGGGTCTTTCAGTGTGTGACGGCTGCCAATCATAAAAATCCGCTAAAAAACTCGCTATAAAAGTAAATCAAACCCCCCTTCATCACCCCCTTAGTTAGGGAAAAATAAAAAAAAATGTATTTATTTCCATTTTCCCATTAGGGCTAGGGTTAGGGCTAGGGTTAGGGTTAGGGCTAGGGTTAGGGCTAGGGTTAGGGCTAGGGTTAGGGCTAGGGTTAGGGCTAGGGTTAGGGCTAGGGTTAGGGTTAGGGCTAGGGCTAGGATTAGGGTTAGGGTTAGGGCTAGGGTTAGGGCTAGGATTAGGGTTAGGGTTGGGGCTACAGTTAGGGTTGGGGCTAAAGTTAGGGTTAGGGTTTAGATTACATTTACAGTTGGGAATAGGGTTGGGATTAGGGTTAGGGGTGTGTCAGGGTTAGAGGTGTGGTTAGGGTTACCGTTGGAATTAGGGTTAGGGGTGTGTTTAGATTAGGGTTTCAGTTATAATTGGGGGGTTTCCACTGTTTCGGCACATCAGGGGCTCTCCAAACACGACATGGCGTCCGATCTCAATTCCAGCCAATTCTGCGTTGAAAAAGTAAAACAGTGCTCCTTCCCTTCCGAGCTCTCCTGTGTGCCCAAACAGGGGTTTACCCCAACATATGGGGTATCAGCGTACTCAGGACAAATTGGACAACAACTTTTGTGGACCAATTTCTCCTGTTACCCTTGGGAAAATACAAAACTGGGGGCTAAAAAATAATTTTTGTGGGAAAACAAAAAGATTTTTTATTTTCACGGCTCTGCGTTATAAACTGTAGTGAAACACTTGGGGGTTCAAAGTTCTCACAACACATCTAGATAAGTTCATTGAGGGGTCTAGTTTCCAATATGGGGTCACTTGTGGGGGGTTTCTACTGTTTAGGTACATTAGGGGCTCTGCAAACGCAATGTGACGCCTGCAGACCAATCCATCTAAGTCTGCATTCCAAATGATGCTCCTTCCCTTCCGAGCCCTCCCATGCGCCCAAACGGTGGTTCCCCCCCACATATCGGGTATCAGCGTACTCAGGACAAATTGGACAACAACATTTAGGGTCCAATTTCTCCTGCTAACCTTGGAAAAATACAAAACTGGGGGCTAAAATATAATTTTTGTGGAAAAAAAAATATTTTTTATTTGCATGGCTCTGCGTTATAAACTGTAGTGAAATACTTGGGGGTTCAAAGCTCTTACAACACATCAAGATGAGTTCCTTAGGGGGTCTACTTTCCAAAATGGTGTCACTTGTGGGGGGTTTCTACTGTTTAGGTACATTAGGGGCTCTGCAAACGCAATGTGACGCCTGCAGACCATTCCATCTAAGTCTGCATTCCAAATGGCGCTCCTTCCCTTCCGAACCCTCCCATGCGCCCAAACGGTGGTTCCCCCCCACATATGGGGTATCAGCGTACTCAGGACAAATTGGACAACAACTTTTGGGGTCCAATTTCTCCTGTTACCCTAGGGAAAATACAAAACTGGGGGCTAAAAAATAATTTTTGTGGGAAAAAAATTTTGTTTTATTTTTATGGCTCTGCATTATAAACTTCTGTGAAGCCCTTGGTGGGTCAAAGTGCTCACCACACATCCAGATAAGTTCCTTAGGGGGTCTACTTTCCAAAATGGTGTCACTTGTGGGGGGTTTCAATGTTTAGGCACATCAGTGGCTCTCCAAACGCAACATGGCGTCCCATCTCAATTCCTGTCAATTTTGCATTGAAAAGTCAAATAGCGCTCCTTCCCTTCCGAGCTCTCCCATGCGCCCAAACAGTGGTTTACTGCCACATATGGGGTATCAGCGTACTCAGGACAAATTGGACAACAACTTTTTGGGTCCAATTTCTCCTGTTACCCTTGGTAAAATAAAACAAATTGGAGCTGAAGTAAATTTTTTGTGTAAAAAAGTTAAATGTTCATTTTTATTTAAACATTCCAAAAATTCCTATTAAACACCTGAAGGGTTAATAAACTTCTTGAATGTGGTTTTGAGCACCTTGAGGGGTGCAGTTTTTAGAATGGTGTCACACTTGGGCATTTTCTATCATATAGACCCCTCAAAATGACTTCAAATGAGACGTGGTCCCTAAAAAAAAATGGTGTTGTAAAAATGAGAAATTGCTGGTCAACTTTTAACCCTTATAACTCCCTAACAAAAAAAAAAATTGGTTCCAAAATTATGCTGATGTAAAGGAGACATGTGGGAAATGTTACTTATTAAGTATTTTGTGTGACATATCTCTGTGATTTAATTGCATAAAAATTCAAAGTTTGAAAATTGCGAAATTTTCAAAATTTTCGCCAAATTTCCGTTTTTTTCACAAATAAACGCAGGTACTATCAAAGAAATTTTACCACTATCATGAAGTACAATATGTCACGAGAAAACAATGTCAGAATCACCAGGATCCGTTGAAGCGTTTCGGAGTTATAACCTCATAAAGGGACAGTGGTCAGAATTGTAAAAATTGGCCTGGTCATTAACGTGCAAACCACCCTTGGGGGTAAAGGGGTTAATCTGCTCACTGAAGGGTCTCAGATAGGGCTCATTCATATATACGATTTTCTCATGCACAAGAAAAAACGGACCAATTATTTTGATGAAGAAAAATAAAAGGTTCTCCACCTTCTTCTAGGCGACTGTCCGTGTAGTCACCTCCGAGTGCAGTCCCCTTTTTTCCCCAGACATATAGACTTGCATTGCCAATTCTCATCCCACTCTCAGACATATCTTCGACAATTTTCACTGCCATGTGAATGGCCCCATAGTTGAGACATAAGCTCGTCGCTCCAGAGGCTAAAGCGCGATGTGATCGTAACCTTACTGGTCACTCCACTTCCTGACCGGGTCTCCCTCCAACTGGACATATACAGGTGCTTCTCACAAAATTAAAAGATCATCAAAAAGTTCATTTATTTCAGTTCTTCAATACCAAAAGGGAAACTCATATAAGGTCATTTCAAACAGAGTGATCTTTCAAGTGTTTATTTCTGTTAATGTTGAGGATTATGGCTTACAGCCAATGAAAACCCAAAAGCCATTATCTCAGTAAATTAGAATAAATAACAAAAAACACCTGCAAAGGCTTCCTAAGTGTTTAAAAAGGTCTCTTAGTCGCCTCCATGCCACGCCGCATTGATGCAGTAATTGATGCGAAAGGAGCGCCAACCAAATAATGAGTGCATTAACTGAACATACATATCAGTAGGCCAACATTTCGGATTTTAAAATCATTTTTCAAGCTGGTGTTATAAAGTATTCTAATTTACTGAGATAATAACTTTTGGGTTTTCATTGGCTGTAAGCCATAATCATCAACATTAAAAGAAATAAACAGTTGGAATAGATCACTCTGTAATGACTATATAAATATATGTTTCACTTTTTGTATTGAAGAACTGAAATAAATTAACGTTTTGATGATAATCTAATTTTGAGAGAAGCACTTGTATATGTCATTCTTGCATTTTAAAAATTACAAGAAAAATGGGCCTATACAAAAATTTGGGCACCCTTGGAAATGTGTGTGTTCAAATAAGGTCTGAAACCTTGGTCAAAATTAATTAGCTTGTTAGGGTTATGGCTTGTTCACTATCATCGTTAGGAAAGGCCAGGTGATGCAAATTTCCCATCTTTAAAAAAAAACAGCCTTCTTCTAAACTTGTGCCAAAAAAAACAAAACAGCTTCTTCTAAGCAGTTGCCTAGCACTCTGAAAATGGTGGAGGCCCACAAAGCAGGAGAAGAATATAAGAGGATATCAAAGTGTTTTCAATTGCCCTTTCCTCAGTTTGAAATGTAATTAGGAAATGGCAGTTACCAGGAACAGTGGAGGCCAAGATAAGGTCTGGAAGACCAAGCAAAATTTCAGTAACAGCTGCTTGTTGGATTGCTAGGAAGACAAATCAGAAGTCCAGCTTGACTGCAAAAGCCCTTCAGAAAGATTTAGCAGACTCTGGAGTCGTGGTACATTGTTCTACTGTTCAGACACCTGCCTAAACATGGCGTTCATGGAACAGTCATCAAAAGAAAACTTCTTTTGCAACCTCACCATAAAATTCAGTGAAACTGAATGTTTTACAATTGCCCTTATAGTCCCCTGATCTGAACATCATTGAAAATCTGTGGCTAGACCTCAAAATAGCAGTGCATGCAAGATGACCCAGAAATCTTACAGAACTAGAAGACTTTTCTAAGAAAGAATGGATGAAAATCCCTCAAACAAGAATTGAATGACTCTTGGCTGGGTACAAAAAGTGACTGCAGACTTGGGAAACCTCACAGTGTGCACAGTCAGGATTTTCTGGCATCGGGAGGTCATATGGTACCTGGACAGCCCATTTAACGTCACATTGTATGCCAGGATTTTTCAATGAAGAATGAAGGAGATAAATAGCATTCTAAGGCTACTTTCACACTAGGTTCGTACGACGGACGTCGCAATGCGTCGTTTTGCAGAAAAAACGCATCCTGCAAAGTTGTTTGCAGGATGCGTTTTTTCTCCATATTATATTCTCCATATTATATTCTTCATATTATTTCTCCATAGTATTAGCGACGCATTGCCACACATCGCAACCGTCGTGCGGCGGTTGCGTCGTGTTGTGGCGGACCGTCGGCACCAAAAAACTGTTGCTTGGAACGTTTTTTGGTGCGTTGTGTACGCCATTTCCGACCGCGCATGCACGGCCGGAACTCCGCCCCCTCCTCCCCGCAACGCACAATGGGGCAGCGGATGCGTTGTAATAATGCATCCGCTGCCCCCGTTGTGCTGCGTTGTCACAGGATGCGTCGGTACGTCGGCCCGACGCACTGCGACGGGCTGACGCCGACGCTAGTGTGAAAGTAGCCTAAGAGAGGGAAAACTGACAGAATTGACATGTCATGGGATGGAATAAGAGGGCAGTATAATTAGTGGAGGAGTAGTGCTCTAATTGAGTTAAAGGGGTTTTTCGGTCTAAAACCACAATTCTGAAGTAACTCTGTGACTGCAGACTTATGTATCCTCACATAACATGCACTGCGAGCGGTAAGGATTCTCCGGTGTCGGCAGCGAGCGGTCATGTGAACACAAGTATGTGATTTTCAAACTTCAGGCCACATTCTGACTAGACTGTATCCGGCCATGCAAGTGAATTAAGCGAGGCCGAAGACAATCTAGTAGGCACATGACAGCATATATGCAAACCCCTCTTATCCCGGCATCGGAGAATCCTCACAGTGTGTGATGTGAGGATTCACAAGTCTGCAGTCATATAGAGTGACTGCAGACTTGTAGTTTTAGTCCGGACAATCCCTTTAAGGCCCGCAAACTCCTGCCTGGTCCAACTGATGGAGGACAGCAAAGATTTCTCTGTCTTGCCAATAGGGGGAGGGAGGGAAGGGAAGGGAAGGAAGGAAAAGGATTAACAAAAAAATATAAAGAATGAAGAAAACAAACCATTTACAGTATTTTAAATTATGTAATAGCTACAAATATCTTGTTAACATGTGATAAAAGGGTTATTTTATGGAAGTATCCTGATAAGTGGTAATGACAACATGTACAAGAAAGCAGCGCCCATGTATATATAGATTTATCATTAACATTAGTATTACAGTAGTATTACAGGAGATGTAGGCAGAGCTTCAGAGTCTTGGTTCAGATATAATAAAGTCCCATCCGTCTCTTTTTGAGCTCTTGGATAAAGCAGCCAAGATGCCAAATGCCACACAGGCCGAGGTCCCAGTCGCATAACTGTGAGCTGTGGATGGTAGAGCAGAAGCAGTCAGGGCAATAAGCGGACATTTCTTATTCATTTCTTGTAACCACATGGGCATTTTAAGATGAATGGATGGGATAGAAAGCAAATGGAATATACAGTATTTGTAATAATCACTACTCATCCTAACAGGAGCGGACACAGAAGAGGCCCCCACACTAGAACAATATATGGGCCCTTTGTAGTCCAGCATCTCATCACAAAGCACAATCCCACCTGCTTTGGGGGCAGTAGTGGCCCCCTTACCTCCTGGATCCTTGTGCGGCTGCACCGATTATATGCATTTTAATTAAAAGGAACTAGGAAGTACGGTATTTGATACACTGCCGATTTTGCAAGCTTTCCCACCTACAAAGAATGGAGAGGTCTGTAATTTTTATCGTAGGTACACTTCAACTGTCAGAGATAGAATTTAATAGAAAATACAGGAAAATCACATTGCATGATTTTTACATAATCAGCGTTTTATTGCATTAAATAAGAATTTCATACAATAAAAAACATCATAACTTAATATTTGGTACATAAAACTTTGTTTGCAATTGCAGAGATCAGACGTGTCCTGTAGTTCTTGACCATCATACTGCAGCAGGGATTTTGGCCCACTCCTCCATACAGATCTTCTCCAGATCTTTCAGGTTTCGGGGCTGGCACTGGGCAACATTGAGTTTCAGCTCCCTCCAAAGTTTTTATATTGGGCTCAGGTCCGGACACTGGCTAGGTCACTCCAGGACCTTGAAATGCTTCTTACGGAGCCTCTCCTTAGTTGCCCTGGCTGTGTGTTTTGGGGCATTGTCATGCTGGAAGACCCAACCACAACTCATCTTCAATGCTCTTATTGAAGGAAGGAGGTTGTTGGGGAAAAATCTCAGGATACATGACCCCATCCATCCTCCCTTCAATACGGTGCAGTTGTTCTGTCCCCTTTGCAGAAAAGCACCCCCAAAGTATGATGTGGACATTGTTCTTGTGGTGTTGTACTCATATTTCTTCTTCCTCCAAACTTGGTGAGTGGAGTTGATGCCAAAAAGTTCCATTTTGGTCTCATCTGACCACATGGCCTTCTCCCATACTTCCCCTGGATCATCCAGATGGTCATTGGTGAACTTCAAAGGGGCCTGGACATGTGATGGAGTGAGCAGGGGGACCTTGTGTGTCCTTCAGGATTTTAATCCATGACTGTGCAGTGTGTTACTAACGGTAATGTTTGAGACTGTGGTCCGTGCTCTCTTCTGGTCATTTACCAGGTCCTCCCATGTAATTCTGGGCAGATTAATGACCTTTCTCAGAATCATCCTTACCTCATGAGGAGAGATCCTGCATGGAGAACCATAAGGAGGAAGATTGACAGTCCTCTTAGATTTCTTCCATTTTCTAATAATTGTGCCATCAGTTGCTGCCTTCTCACCAAGCTGCTTGCCTATTGTCCTGTAGCCCATCCCAGCCTTGTGCAGGTCTACAATTTTGTCCCTGGTGTCCTTAGACAGCTCTTTGGTCTTGGCCATGGCAGAGAGTGATTGACTGTGTGGACAGGTGTCTTTTATACAGGTAATGAGTGCAGAGTAAGAGGCTTCTTAAAGAAAAACTAACAGGTCTGTGAGAGCCAGAATTCTTGCTGGTTGGTAGGTGATCAAATACGTATTTCATGAAATAAAATGCAATTTAATTGTATGATTTTTAAATAATGTGATTTTCTGTTTTTTTATTGTCTCTCACGGTAAAATTACAAACCTTTTCATTCTTTGTAGGTTGAAAAACTTGCAAAATCGGCAGTGAATCAAATACTTATTTTCCCCTACTGAAAAAGATGCAGTGTACATATAACCCTTAAAAAGGTTTTCAGGTAGAGCTTAGAAAACTGGTGTAACATTACAATAATCTTTGACTTCTCACTTTAAATTGGTGCTGGCCTTCTTCATACATCTTAAGTCGTCAATGTTTTACGAGCAAACTTACACTTGATTCCGAGAAAGGCACCAGAGGCACAACCTCCTACAAAGTAATTGATCAAGTCATCTGGTTTCTCCCGAACCTGAGCTGTGACACAGGTGGTGATCCCAAAGATTGCACCAAGTGCAGCTAATGACAAAAAGAAAAAAAAAACGTTGCAATTAAAATGTGCTGCCCATACAGCCCCAAAGTAATCATACACTGGCCCAGCGATCAGCTGCTATCAATGGAAAAACTGAGCATATGTTACCCCTTCTGCAGCTGCCCCAGGTTACAGCATTATTACACGTGTTCCCTAAAATGAATGGCCCAGCATGAGCTACATAGTGGCCCCGGCGCGCGCTACATAGAGGGCCCAGGTCCATCAGAGCAAGAACTATTGAGAGAGTCAAGTCATCTGTGGCAAACTGAGATTGGACACTTAGGATCAGTCTTCTGGGAGATGTAGTGCTCATGACTGTAAACATGTAGGCTTCTATGAATTGATCATGCATGTTTATGGAGGTGATACTAGACTTACTAATAGGCATTACCTACATAAGGTCATCTGACCAGGAATATTGTTCTGTGGTGGATATAAAAAAATCCCACCCCTTTTATGAATCGATACAACACCCTTTAGAATTAAAATATATATTAAAGGGGTACTCCTGGCGGCAGGGACCACCACTCATGAGCCAATGATATGAGATCACATATCTGTAAGTAAACCAGATTGGTTATTTCAATATGGGCACTTTTATTCCAAACAGTGATGGCATAGTGCTAGAGTAGGTCTTTACTGTCTGGTAGATGGTGGGCAAAGGGGTCTGACTCCAAAGGACCCCAACTGATCCTGAGATCGGTAAACATAGTGAGGTCTGCTCAAGTGCCATAGTGCCGAACAAAGCTAAGGCTACATTCCCCAAAAGCCTGTCTACTACTTAGGCTAGCATCACATCTGTATTGTCATACTAAAAAGAAAAGTAAAAATGACAAGGTGTCCCATGACCGATACCAGCGGTGCCCAACAGATCCCAAATCCTTATAACTGGGTCCCTCATTTTACTGGTAAAAAAAAATAGCACTGCTGCAAATATGACAATCTGAACGGGGCGACAAAGCAGATGTAAGCGAAGACTAAAGCTGCATTTACACTGAACAGTTATCTTAGGAACTCTCGTTTCACAATAATCGTTCCGTGTAAGCAGGCTGCCCATCACCCGATCAAAGAACAATACGCTCGCTCTTTGGATTAAATTATCTTTTGCACAGTGCAAAATGTCATCATTCTCGGCAGCACATAGTCCTGTGTAAACAGGGCTCGTGCTGCTGAAAACAATGGCCGCCCATGCACATTAGGCAATCTAGTATGGCGGCTCAGGTTGCATCGTTTCATTTGCTCTGCCTGCATAGACAGCCTAATAAACAACCACTAATCGGTAAAGGTTTGCTAATTAGTGGTCATTTAGTGCCGCTAGTCGGTCCATTTATATGGTCTCTTACAGGTTTGTTTGTTTTTTTTTACCAATTATTTCAAGCGCAGGAAGAAAATGATCAGAAGAGTTTGTCCTTTACCCATGGTTATCGATGCTTCTCCAGCTCGCAGAACGCCCTCCAGTGCAGTCTTGGGCTTAAATGCGATAATGTGATATGCGGAGCCAACTAGGCCTAGTAACGAGAAGAAGAGAAAGGGAATCAGGAAAAGAAACAACAGAATCATAGAGGTCGGAATAGACATTGACGGCAACAGAAGCTACAGGGGCGGCTCAGACCAATGCGGACCTGTGTGATCCCAGCCATCACCCCATCCATACTGACTGCTGGGAGCGCCCGAAGCAGAAGTATTGGGCGAGCTTGTGATACTGAGCTATCTCCAGTATGGGGTGTAGTGGACCCTCTGGCCTGTATGGGGGGCTGCATTATCCCTCTACGTGTGCATGCAGCCAAAGGCCGGGTACACGCTAGTGCAAGACGTGCACATTAGCCAGCGCTAACCTAATGCATATGGGGAGACCACTCCGCTTATTTCCCTCAACTTAAAGGGACTCTGTCACCTGAATTTGGAGGGAACAATTTTCAGCCATAGGGGCGGGGTTTTCGGGTGTTTGATTCACCATTTCCTTACCCGCTGGCTGCATGCTGGCTGCAATATTCATTCTCTGTCCTCCATAGTACACGCCTGCATAAGGCAATCTTATCTTGCGCAGTCGTGTACTATGGAGGACAGAGAATGAACTTCAATCCAATATTGCAGCCAGCATGCAGCCAGTGGGTAAGGAAAGGGTGAATCAAACACCCGAAAACCCCGCCCCTATGGCTGAAAATTGTTCCCTCCAAATTCAGGTGACAGAGTCCCTTTAAAGGGGCTATCCACTAATGCACAGCCTCAGCTCAGTGACTTCAGGGCCCCCCTTACTAGAAGACCGATGGACCCTCACCTCCTGCACAGGGGCCATCAAAGCAAAGTCGGCCCTGCTGACACATGACATTGTTGTATCCGGTGACCGCTGCAGCCAGTCAGACACCACTGCTCGTCTGCAGCCTCTAGTATTACGTCAGAGCGGACGGAACAATAATGAGCGGCAGCCAATGTCATGTGACCGCCTGGGAGGCGAGTATACACTATAAATGGGGCCCCAATGAATGAGCTGGGGGTGTCCATAGTGGAGAGACCCCCGGAGTAATGAGGGGTCTGATCTCCCCCAAAGGATCAGCACAGTTACATCAATGAGTCATGGAAGGTCACAATGGGGAGAAAATATAAAGGGGAGAAGTAATAAGTCTGCACTCCTACAGCCGAGGAAAGTATTAGGTAAGAATGACCCTGAGGGGGGCGGGGGTCACACCCCGACCTCACACTATAAGGGGCGGCTCCTGCCGGACAATCCCTCTAACCCCGGACTATTACCAGCAATATCGGAGGAAATCTACAGACCCGGAGCAATCTACTGACAGTGAGAACAGTGACCCGGATCCACTGCTGAGGCCACAGCACAAGGCCCGGAGCCCACCGTGCACGACCACCTACCCAGCGCCACCGACAGCCTGGTGACCAGCCAGGTCTTCTGCACACAGTCCGTGCCGTCCGGGATGTCCCAGTACCCCATGTTCTTCCACAAGGACACTCCACTACAGGCCGAGGGAGACGAAGGACCTGTGGTGATGTCACGACCATGTGATCAAGTCACGTGTGTGGGAGGAGTCTTCTGTAAGGCGCTACAGCCAATATGTACAGTCAGATAGATTGTGCTGTATCGTTGTCCTGCCGCCCCCAACAGCTGCCCCTCCTGTCTGCCGCCCCCAACAGCTGCCCTCTCCTGTCTGCTGCTCCCAACAGCTGCCCTCTCCTGTCTGCTGCCCTCTCCTGTCTGCTGCCCCCCAACAGCTGCCCCTCCTGTCTGCTGCCCTCTCCTGTCTGCTGCCCCCCAACAGCTGCCCCTCCTGTCTGCTGCCCCACCTGTCTGCTGCCCTCTCCTGTCTGCTGCCCCCAAACAGCTGCCCTCTCCTGTCTGCTTTCCTCTCCTGTCTGCTGCCACCAACAGCTGCCCTCTCCTGTCTGCTGCCCCCAACAGCTGCCCTCTCCTGTCTGCTGCCCCGAACAGCTGCATCCTCCTGTCTGCTGCCCCCAACAGCTGCCCTCTCCTGTCTGCTGCCACCAACAGCTGCCCCCTCCTGTCTGCTGCCCCCAACAGCTGCCCCTCCTGTCTGCTGCCCCCAACAGCTGCCCCTCCTGTCTGCTGCCTCTCCTGTCTACTGCCACCAACAGCTGCCCCTCCTGTCTGCTGCCCCCAACAGCTGCCCCTCCTGTCTGCTGCCTCTCCTGTCTACTGCCACCAACAGCTGCCCCTCCTGTCTGCTGCCCTCTCTGGTCTGCTGCCACCAACAGCTGCCCTCTCCTGTCTGCTGCCCCCTCCTGTCTGCTGCCCCCTCCTGTCTGCTGCCCTCTCTTGTCTGCTGCCCCCAACAGCTGCCCCTCCTGTCTGCTGCCCCTCCTGTCTACTGCCACCAACAGCTGCCCCTCCTGTCTGCTGCCCTCTCCGGTCTGCTGCCACCAACAGCTGCCCCTCCTGTCTGCTGCCCTCTCCTGTCTGCTGCCCCCAACAGCTACGCCCTCCTGTCTGCCCCCAACAGCTGCCCTCTTCTGTCTGCTGCTCCTGTCTTTTTCATTACATAGTGGAAAGTGTTGAGAACAATAAAACCTAAAAATGATAAACGTAAATCACAACTAATATCCCACGGAGGTCTGGAGTTGGAATGATGCTCAAAATCAAAGTGGAAAATGTAGTTACAGGCTGATCCAACTTCAGTGGAAATGCCTCAAGACAAGGCAATGATGCTCAGTAGTGTGTGTGGCTTCCACGTGCCTGTATGACCTCCCTACAACGCCTGGGCATGATCCTGATGAGGCGGCGGATGGTCTCCTGAGGGATCTCCTCCCAGACCTGGACTAAAGCAATCGCCAACTCCTGGACAGTCTGTGGTGCAACGTGACGTTGGTGGATGGAGCGAGACATCATGTCCCAGATTTGTTCAATCGGATTCAGGTCTGGGAACGGGCGGGCCAGTCCATAGCTTCAATGTCTTCATCTTGCAGGAACTGCTGATATACTCCAGCCACATGAGGACTGGCATTGTCCTGCATTAGGAGGAACCCAGGGCCAAACGCACCAGCATATGGTCTCACAAGGGGTCTGAGGATCTCATCTCGGTACCTACTGGCAGTCAGGCTACCTCTGGCGAGCACATGGAGGGCTGTGCGGCCCTCCAAAGAAATGCCACCCCACACCATTACTGACCCACTGCCAAACCGGTCATGCTGAAGGATGTTGCAGGCAGCAGATCGCTCTCCACGGCGTCTCCAGATTCTGTCACGTCTGTCACATGTGCTCAGTGTGAACCTGCTTTCATCTGTGAAGAGCACAGGGCGCCAGTGGCGAATTTGCCAATCCTTGTGTTCTGTGGCAAATGCCAAGCATCCTGCACAGTGTTGGGCTGTGAGCACAATCCCCATCTGTGGACGTCGGGCAGTCAGACCATCCTCATGGAGCCTGTTTCTAACAGTTTGTGCAGACACATGCTCATTTGTGGCCTGCTGGAGGTCATTTTGCAGGGCTCCGGCAGTGTACCTCCTGTTACTCCTTGCACAAAGGCTGAGGTAGCAGTCCTGCGGCTGGGTTGTTGCCCTCCTACAGCCCCCCCCCCCATGTCTCCTGGTGTACTGGCCTGTCTCCTGGTAGGGCCTCCAGCCTCTGGACACTACGCTGACAGACACAGCAAACCTTCTTGCCACAGCTCGCATTGATGTGCCATCCTGGATGAGCTGCACTACCTGAGCCACTAGTGTGGGTTGTAGAGTCCGTCTCATGCTACCATGAGTGTGAAAGCACAACCAACATTTAAAAGTGACCAAAACATCAGCCAGAAAGCATTGGTACTGAGATGTGGTCTGTGGTCCCCACCTGCATAACCACTCCTTTGAGTGTGTCTTGATATTTGCCAATAATTTCTATCTGTTGTCTATTCCATTTGCACAACAGCATGTGAAATTGATTGTCAATCAGTGTTGCTTCCTAAGTGGGCAGTTTGATTTCACAGAAGTTTGATTCACTTGGAGTTATATTCTGTTGTTTAAGTGTTCCCTTTATTTTTTGAGCAGTATATGTGTGTATATATATATATATATATATATATATATATATATATATATATATATATATATATATATATATACACAGTACACCCCTCTCATAAATATTTTATTACATCTTTTCATGGCCCACCTTTAGTTTGAGGATTCCCCACAGATGCTCAACAGGGGTTAGGTCTGGTAACATGCCTGGCCAGTCCAGCACCTTTACCTTCAGTTTCTTTAGCAAGGCAGTTGTCGTCTTCGACATGTGTTTTGGGTCGTTATCATGTTGGAATACTGCCCTGCGTAATAGTTTATGAAGGGAGGGGATCATGCTCAGCTTCGGTATGTTACAGTACATGTTGGCATTCACGGTTCCTTCAATGAACCGTATCTCCCCAGAGGTGGTAGCACTCATACAGCCCCAAACCATGACATTCCCACCACCATCCTTGACTGTAGGCAAGACATACTTGTGTTTGTACTCCTCACCTGGTTACCGCTACACGCACGCTTGACACCATCTGAACCAAATAAGTTTATTTTGGTCTCATCAGACCACAGGCAGGGCCATTGTTAAGGGCAGGCAAACTAGGCATTTTCCTCGAGCCCCCACTCCCCAAGTGGCACCTAGCCGCTAATAGTGGCACACCACGCAGCTTCTTTGGGGCCTGTGAGTTAGGAGGGTCCGATGCCAGCACCGCCTCAGCCTCCAAACCGCCCCCTTGCATCACGCATTCAACTGTATCAGCATCGTAGGGGGAATGGGGAGAGGTATTGTTGTTTGTTTTGCTTTTTAAATCGTAATTGAATTGTAGTATACTATATGAAGGCTGTATTGTACTCTATGGGGGCTGCATTACACTAAATATGGGGCTGCATTATACTATTTATGGGGCTGCATTATACTATATGGGGCTGGATTGTACTTTATGGGGCTGCATTGTAGTCTATGGTACTCTATGGATCTGCATTATATTCAGTGGGGCTGCATTATACTCTATGATAGCTGCATTGTACTCTATGGGGCTGCATCGTACTATATGAGACTGCATGTTACATGGAACATGCGGTAAATGGAGCTCTCAACATAATAGAAACAGACCATCAATAGGCTGAAAAAAGAAAGAAGAAATCCATCAGAGAAATGGAATAAATGTTAGGAGTGGTCAAATCAAGTTTTTTACATTCTTTCATGGAAGACAGCAGTGGTGGATGATCGCAGAGTCCTTTCCATGGTGAAGAAAAAAAACCTTCACAACATCCACCCAAGTGAAATACATTCTCCAAGAAGTTGGTGTTCCAGTGTCTAAGTCTACCATAAAGAGAAGACATCATGAAAGCAAATACAGAGGATTCACCACAAGGTGCAAACCACTAGTCAGCCTTAAGAGTAAAAAGGCCAGATTCCGCTTTGCCAAAAAAAAACATCTAAAGAAGCCAAACCAGTTCTTGAAAAGCATTCTTTGGAGAGAGGAATCTAAAATCAACCTGTACCAGAATAATGGGAAGAAGAAAGTATGAAGAAGGATTGGAACCGCTCATGATCCAAAGCACATCACACCCTCTGTAAAACATGGTGGAGGCAGTGTGATGGCATGGACATGTATGGCTTCCAATGGAACTAGGTTACTAGCAGTAGCATAGCTACCGGGGTAGTGGGGAGGGTGCAGTTGCTCTGGTCCCCACGTTCAGGGATGCCCACTCCGGAGCTACCGTTATCCTCATCTATATCAGCATGTGCAGCACGTCGATATAGTTAAGCTCTGTGATTCCATAGACCACAAATCGCTTTATGCCTATGGTCTACAGAATGGCAGGGAGAAACAGTGCCAGCAGCACATAAAAGAGGACAGGACAGATGTGCCGGAGCACACACAGGATGTTGGTGTCCCTGCGCTGTGATGTCATTGCACAGTGCTTGAGCCTTCACGATTAGGGTTGAGCGAAACGGGTCGAACATTTTCAAAAGTCGCCGACTTTTGGCTAAGTCGGGGTTTCATGAAACCCGATCCGACCCCTGTGCGGGGTCGGCCATGCGGTACGCGACTTTCGCGCCAAAGTCGCGTTTCAATGACGCGAAAAGCGCCATTTCTCAGCCAATGAAGGTAAACGCAGAGTGTGGGCAGCGTGATGACATAGGTCCTGGTCCCCACCATCTTAGAGAAGGGCATTGCAGTGATTGGCTTGCTGTCTGCGACGTCACAGGGGCTATAAAGAGGCGTTCCCGCCGACCGCCATCTTACTGCTGCTGATCTGAGCTTAGGGAGAGGTTGCTGCCGCTTTGTCAGAAGCAGGGATAGCGTTAGGCAGGGTCCATTAACCACAAAACCGCTTGTGCTGCAGCGATTTGCACTGTCCAACACCACCCTCGGTGTGCAGGGACAGTGGAAGTTTTTTTTTTTTTTTTTTTCCCCTCAGCGCTGTAGCTCATTGGGCTGCCCTAGAAGGCTCCCTGATAGCTGCATTGCTGTGTGTACGCCGCTGTGCAAACCAACTGCTTTTTTCAAAGCACAAATCCTCTTGTTCCTTCCTTTCTGCACAGCTATCTTTTTTGTTTGTCCACACTTTTTATTTCATTTGTGCATCAGTCCACTCCTTATTGCTGCCTGCCATACCTGGCTGAGATTACTGCAGGCAGGGAGATAGTAGCTGCCTGCCATACCTGGCTGAGATTACTGCAGGCAGGGAGATAGTAATTGTAGGACATTCCCTGTTTTTTTTTTTTTTTTTTTTTTTGGTGGGAGATTAAGATTGGCAATTTGGCATTTCTGCTAGAGTGCCATCCCTGTGTGTGCCATCTCTCTCACATAGTGGGCCATAGAAAGCCTTTTCATTTTTCTGTATTTTTTTTTGTGGGGTGTATAAATTCTCCCTGATAAAAATACAGTGGGAGATTAATATTGGCCTTTGGGCTTGTGTGCCAGTCCTGAGTGTGCCATCTCTCTCACAAATAGTGGGCCATAGAAAGCCTATTTTATTTTTTTTTGGGTTTTATAAATTCTCCCTGAAAAAAGGGAGATTAATATTGGCCTCTGGGCTTGTGTGCCAGTTGTGAGCGTGCCATCTCTCTCACAAATAGTGGGCCATAGAAAGCCTATTTAATTTTTTTTTTGGTTTTATAAATTTTCCCTGAAAAAAGGGAGATTAATATTGGCCTCTGGGCTTGTGTGCCAGTTGTGAGCGTGCCATCTGTGCCAGCCCTGAGCGTGCCATCTCTCTCACAAATAGTGGGCCATAGAAAGCCTATTTAATTTTTTTTTTTGGTTTTATAAATTCTCCCTGAAAAAAAGGGAGATTAATATTGGCCTCTGGGGTTGTGTGCCAGTTGTGAGCGTGCCATCTGTGCCAGTCCTGAGCGTGCCATCTCTCTCACAAATAGTGGGCCATAGAAAGCCTATTTAATTTTTTTTTTTTGTTTTATAAATTTTCCCTGAAAAAAGGGAGATTAATATTGGCCTCTGGGCTTGTGTGCCAGTTGTGAGCGTGCCATCTGTGCCAGTCCTGAGCGTGCCATCTCTCTCACAAATAGTGGGCCATAGAAAGCCTATTTAATTTTTTTTTTGGTTTTATAAATTTTCCCTGAAAAAAGGGAGATTAATATTGGCCTCTGGGCTTGTGTGCCAGTTGTGAGCGTGCCATCTGTGCCAGTCCTGAGCGTGCCATCTCTCTCACAAATAGTGGGCCATAGAAAGCCTATTTAAATATTTTTTTGGTTTTATAAATTCTCCCAGAAAAAAAGGGAGATTAATATTGCCCTTTGGGCTTGTGTGCCAGTACTAAGCGTTCCATCTCTCTCTCTCTCTCAGTCAGTGGGCCATAGAACGCCTATTTTTGGTTTTATTTGTTTTCTAAATTCTCCCTGAAAAAATCATTTTATTTTATTTGGTTTCTAAATTCTTCCTGATAAAATCATATTTTTTTTATTATTTTTTTTTCTAAAGTCTCCCTGAAAAAAAAAAAAAACAGTGGGAGATTAATATTGGCCTTTCTGCTTGTGTGCCAGTCTTGACTCCTGGGTGCGTCATCTCTCAGTCAGTGGGCCATAGAACGCCTATTTTTGTTTTTATTTGTTTTATAAATTCTCCCTGAAAAAATCATTTTATTTTATTTGGTTTCTAAATTCTTCCTGATAAAATCATATTTTTTTTATTATTTTTTTTTCTAAAGTCTCCCTGAAAAAAAAAAAAAAAAAACAACCAAAAAAAACAGTGGGAGATTAATATTGGCCTTTCTGCTTGTGTGCCAGTCTTGACTCCTGGGTGTGCCATCTCTCTCTCTCTCTCTCTCCAATTGTGGTCCATAGAAAGCCTATATTTTTTTTCCTTGATTTGGGTTCCAAAATCTACCAGAGAAAATAACTACATCAATCATTGGTAGAAAAATATTGGCCTCTGGGCTTGTGTGCCACTCCTGACTCCTGTGTGCGTCATCTCTCAGTCAGTGGGCCATAGAACGCCTATTTTTGTTTTTATTTGTTTTATAAATTCTCCCTGAAAAAATCATTTTATTTTATTTGGTTTCTAAATTCTTCCTGATAAAATCATATTTTTTTTATTATTTTTTTTTCTAAAGTCTCCCTGAAGAAAAAAAAAAAAAAAAAACAACCAAAAAAAACAGTGGGAGATTAATATTGGCCTTTCTGCTTGTGTGCCAGTCTTGACTCCTGGGTGTGCCATCTCTCTCTCTCTCTCTCTCTCTCTCTCTCTCTCTCTCTCTCTCCAATTGTGGTCCATAGAAAGCCTATATTTTTTTTCCTTGATTTGGGTTCCAAAATCTACCAGAGAAAATAACTACATCAATCATTGGTAGAAAAATATTGGCCTCTGGGCTTGTGTGCCACTCCTGACTCCTGTGTGCGTCATCTCTCAGTCAGTGGGCCATAGAACGCCTATTTTTGTTTTTATTTGTTTTATAAATTCTCCCTGAAAAAATCATTTTATTTTATTTGGTTTCTAAATTCTTCCTGATAAAATCATATTTTTTTTATTATTTTTTTTTCTAAAGTCTCCCTGAAAAAAAAAAAAAAAAAAACAACCAAAAAAAACAGTGGGAGATTAATATTGGCCTTTCTGCTTGTGTGCCACTCCTGATTCCTGTGTGCGTCATCTCTCACTCAGTGGCCCATAGAAAGCATATAGTTTGTTACATTTGTTTTCTAAATTCTCCCTGCAAAAATCTATTTTATTTTTTTTTTGCGGTTTCTAAAGTGTTCCTGAAAAAAATAAAAATAAAAAAAAAATAATAGTGTGACATTAATATTAACATTTGTGCTTCAGTGACAGTCCTGCGTGTGGGGCATCTCTCTAATTTGCAGCCACCAAAAAAAGAGTGTGTAACATTGGGCCTGATTTTCGCTGTGGTCTCACCCACCTGTAAAGGGGTAGCTAAATCATACTGAAGTTATAGCTCACCGTGTAAGTTGTGTGACTGCAACAAATAACGTTAGTTTGGTTACGTTTTTAAAACAATGAGGAAGTCTAGTGGAAGAGGTCGTGGCCGGGGGCGTTCATTGTCAGCTGGTAATGAGGGTAGTGGTAGTGGTGGAGCATCAGGTGGTCGTGGGGAAAAAAATATTGCACCTAAGTCTGGAGCTGTGGAGCCAGGTTCGTCGTCCGGCTACACAAGGCCTCGAACGCTCCCTTTTCTGGGATTAGGAAAACCGCTTTTAAAGCCGGAGCAGCAAGAGCAAGTTTTGGCTTATCTTGCTGACTCAGCCTCTAGCTCTTTTGCCTCCTCTCGTGAAACTGGTAAAAGTAAAAGCAGCGCGTCGTTAGTGGATGTTCACGGTCAGGGACAAGTCACTTCCTTGTCCTCTTCAGCAAAAACAACAACAGAGAAGAATGCAGCAGGCGACACAACGGGTTACTCCATGGAGCTCTTTACACATACCGTCCCTGGCTTAGAAAGTGAAGCAGTTAACAGTCCATGCCCATTACAAATTGAATCTGACATGGAGTGCACTGACGCACAGCCACAGCCAGACTACTATGCTGGTCCTTTGACTCAGACCACAACATTGCCCTCGCAGGGTGCTGATCAAGAATCAGACCCTGATGAGACTATGTTGCCCCATCACGAACGCTATACCACCGAACGACACGGTGACACAGACGAAGTTGCGCAGGAGGTACAAGAAGAGTTATTAGATGACCCAGTTCTTGACCCCGATTGGCAGCCATTGGGGGAACAGGGTGCAGGCGGCAGCAGTTCTGAAGCAGAGGAGGGGCCGCAGCAGGCATCAACATCGCCACAGGTTCCATCTGCCGGGCCCGTATCTTGCCCAAAACGCGTGGCAAAGCCAAAACCTGGTGGAGGACAGCGTGGCCATCCGGTTAAAGCTCAGTCTGCAATGCCTGAAAAGGTATCCGATGCTAGAAAGAGTGCAGTCTGGCATTTTTTTAAACAACATCCAATTGATCAGCGCAAAGTCATCTGTCAAAAATGTTCTACTTCCTTAAGCAGAGGTCAGAATCTGAAAAGTCTCAATACTAGTTGCATGCATAGACATTTAACCACCATGCATTTGAAAGCTTGGACTAACTACCAAACGTCCCTTAAGGTTGTTGCACCCTCGGCCAATGAAGCTAGTCATCAACGCAACATCCCTTCCGGCAGTGTAGGACCACCATTTAGCGCACCACCTGCTGTATCTGTGCAGGTATCTTTGCCAGGCCAAAGCAGTCAGGGTCAGGGAATCACCAGTTTCGTAGTAGGAAACACTGCATCTAGGGCACCGGCGGCAACAATACCATCTCCCACCGTCTCTCAGTCTGCCATGTCCACCGGCACCCCCGCTAGTTCCACGATCTCCAGCTCTCCAGTCCAGCTCACCCTACATGAGACTATGGTTAGAAAAAGGAAATACTTAGCCTCGCATCCGCGTACACAGGGTTTGAACGCCCACATAGCTAGACTAATCTCGTTAGAGATGATGCCCTACCGGTTAGTTGAAAGCGAAGCTTTCAAAGACCTGATGGACTACGCTGTACCACGCTACGAGCTACCCAGTCGACACTTTTTTTCCAGAAAAGCCATCCCAGCCCTCCACCAGCATGTTAAAGAGCGCATCGTCCATGCACTCAGGCAATCTGTGAGCACAAAGGTGCACCTGACAACAGATGCATGGACCAGTAGGCATGGCCAGGGACGTTACGTGTCCATCACGGCACACTGGGTAAATGTGGTGGATTCAGGGTCCACAGGGGACAGCAAGTTTGGGACAGTTCTGCCTAGCCCACGGTCTAGTAAACAGTTGTCTGTAGCCGTCCGCACCCCCTCCTCCTCCTCCTCCTCCTCGTCCTCCTGCAGAAGCAAGAGCTCGTCCACAGACCGCAGTCGCACAAACACTCCATCCGCACCTGCCACTGTTGCACACCAGGTCTCCCATTATGGGGCAGCTACTGGCATACGTCAGCAGGCTGTATTGGCTATGAAGTGTTTGGGCGACAATAGACACACCGCGGAAGTTCTGTCCGAGTTCTTGCAGCAAGAAACGCAGTCGTGGCTGGGCACTGTAGATCTTGAGGCAGGCAAGGTAGTGAGTGATAACGGAAGGAATTTCATGGCTGCCATCTCCCTTTCCCAACTGAAACACATTCCTTGCCTGGCTCACACCTTAAACCTGGTGGTGCAGTGCTTCCTGAAAAGTTATCCGGGGTTATCCGACCTGCTCCTCAAAGTGCGTGGACTTTGCGCACATATCCGCCGTTCGCCTGTACACTCCAGCCGTATGCAGACCTATCAGCGTTCTTTGAACCTTCCCCAGCATCGCCTAATCATAGACGTTGCAACAAGGTGGAACTCAACACTGCACATGCTTCAGAGACTGTGCGAACAGAGGCGGGCTGTAATGTTTTTGTGGGAGGATACACATACACGGGCAGGCAGTAGGATGGCAGACATGGAGTTGTCAGGTGTGCAGTGGTCGAAGATTCAAGACATGTGTCAAGTCCTTCAGTGTTTTGAGGAATGCACACGGCTGGTTAGTGCAGACAACGCCATAATAAGCATGAGCATCCCCCTAATGCGTCTGCTGATGCAAAGTTTGACGCACATAAAGGATCAGGCGTCTGCACCAGAGGAAGAGGAAAGCCTTGATGACAGTCAGCGATTGTCTGGTCAGGGCAGTGTACATGACGAGGTACCGGGCGAAGAGGAGGTGGAGGATGAGGAGGATGATGGGGATGAGTATATTTTTAATGAGGAAGCTTTCCCGGGGGCACGGGAAATTGGTGGCGTGGCAAGGCCGGGTTCTGGTTTTTTGAGGGACACAAGTGACGTAGATTTGCCTGCAACTGCCCCTCAACCAAGCACAACCGCAGATTTGACAACGGGAACTTTGGCCCACATGGCGGATTATGCCTTGCGTATCCTCAAAAGGGACACACGCATTACAAAAATGATGAACGATGACGATTACTGGTTGGCCTGCCTCCTTGATCCTCGCTATAAAGGCAAATTGCAAAATATTATGCCACATGAGAACTTGGAACTAATATTAGCAACAAAACAATCAACTCTTGTTGACCGTTTGCTTCTGGCATTCCCTGCACACAGCGCCCGTGATCGTTCTCACACGAGCTCCAGGGGCCAGCAGACCAGAGGTGTTAGAGGGGCAGAAATCAGAAGTGGCGTTGGCCAGAGGGGTTTTCTGACCAGGTTGTGGAGTGATTTCGCAATGACCGCAGACAGGACAGGTACTGCAGCATCAATTCAAAGTGACAGGAGACAACATTTGTCCAGTATGGTTACAAACTATTTTTCATCCCTTATCGACGTTCTCCCTCAACCGTCATTCCCATTTGATTACTGGGCATCCAAATTAGACACCTGGCCAGAATTGGCAGAATATGCATTGCAGGAGCTTGCTTGCCCGGCAGCTAGTGTCCTATCAGAAAGAGTATTCAGTGCTGCAGGTTCAATACTAACAGAAAAAAGGACTCGTCTGGCTACCCAAAATGTAGATGATCTAACCTTCATTAAAATGAACCACAACTGGATTTCAAAATCTTTTGCCCCACCGTGCCCGGCTGACACCTAGCTTTCCTATGAAAAGGTCTTGCCTGTGGACTATTCTGAATGACTTTTCCAATCTCGTAATTTTCTTCACCTGATTGTCCAGCATACGACATGTTTCCACCTCACGAAATGGCCAAACTCCCCACACGGGGCCGTGCTATCGCCACTTTGCGCTTGGACCCTTGAGTGTGCTGTTTGTCTGAAGAGGTGGGTGTGGCCGCTTTTGGTCGACGGCACTGCCACTGGGTCCCTCATAGTACAATAAAGTGTCTCTGGCGGTGGTGGTGCGCACCCAACGTCAGACACACCGTTGTAATATGAGGGGCCCTGTGCCTGTACCGCCGGCCACAAGACAGTTCCCCCCCCCCAGCTCAAACAGTGCTCTACCACTAGCAAAATTATCTCTCACAGCTTCACCAATGTGTAGTCTAGGCGCTGACATCCTTCAATGCCTGGCACTGACAATACCATTGTTTTGACATTTTTGTTATGTTAGGCCTTCGAAGCCTGTCTGCGGTCCCTTCTTTCTACAACTACTACACTGACCAGGCCACTGCTGGCCGTGTTACCCTGGAACCAATTTAAAAGTGCCTACAGTCAGCCCAATTTTGTTATGTTAGGCCTTCGAAGACTGTCTGCCGTCACTCCTTCCACTAGACTTCCACTGACCAGACCACTGCTGCCCGTGTACCCCTGGAACCAATTTAAAAGTGCCTACAGCCAGCCCAAGTTTGTTATGTTAGGCCTTCGAAGCCTGTCTGCGGTCACTCCTTCCACTAGACTTCCACAGACCAGACCACTGCTGCCCGTGTACCCCTGGAACCAATTTAAAAGTGCCTACAGCCAGCCCAAGTTTGTTATGTTAGGCCTTGGAAGCCTGTCTGCGGTCACTCCTTCCACTAGACTTCCACTGACCAGACCACTGCTGCCCATGTACCCCTGGAACCAATTTAAAAGTGCCTACAGCCAGCCCAAGTTTGTTATGTTAGGCCTTGGAAGCCTGTCTGCGGTCACTCCTTCCACTAGACTTCCACTGACCAGACCACTGCTGCCCGTGTACCCCTGGAACCAATTTAAAAGTGCCTACAGCCAGCCCAAGTTTGTTATGTTAGGCCTTGGAAGCCTGTCTGCGGTCACTCCTTCCACTAGACTTCCACTGACCAGACCACTGCTGCCCATGTACCCCTGGAACCAATTTAAAAGTGCCTACAGCCAGCCCAAGTTTGTTATGTTAGGCCTTGGAAGCCTGTCTGCGGTCACTCCTTCCACTAGACTTCCACAGACCAGACCACTGCTGCCCGTGTACCCCTGGAACCAATTTAAAAGTGCCTACAGCCAGCCCAAGTTTGTTATGTTAGGCCTTGGAAGCCTGTCTGCGGTCACTCCTTCCACTAGACTTCCACTGACCATACACTGCTGCCCATGTACCCCTGGAACAAATTTAAAAGTGCCTACAGCCAGCCCAAGTTTGTTATGTTAGGCCTTCGAAGCCTGTCTGCGTCCCGTTCTTTCAACTACAACTACACTGACCAGGCCACTGATGGCCGTGTTCCCCTGGAACCAATTTTAACTTGCCTACAGCCAGCCCAATGTTAGGCCTTTGATGCCTGTCTGCCGTCACTCCTTCCACTAGGCCTCCACTGACCTGTCTATTGCTGCCCATGTACCCCTTGAACCAACATCATTAAATATAAAAAAAATTAATTTGATTATAAAAAATAAGATCGTGTTGAGATCTCAAATGCAGACATTTTAACAATCAAAACAAACACACAACAAATATCTGGAACTGTACTACAAAGGTCCAACAGCTACAATTTCTTTCTCCTGCAAGAAGTTAACTGAAAGTTTTTTGGAGTTGTTAACACAGATATGGCATCCACTGAGTGTTGTCCTGTCGCGTCTCCTTTAAATTATTTCCAATAAGATGTTAAACTATTAATTTAATAAAATCAATAATTAAAAAATTAATTGAGTAAGTCAAAAGCACATTGCAAATAAACATTAATTACAAATCAAGAAGCATGGCGCGTCCGAGGGTGAGTAGATACCGAATAAGAATATAATCACCCTCGGACGCGCAATGCTTATTTAAAACAGCCTTCCTTCCTAAGAATCAGCCCTTCCGTGGTGTAGAGAGAGGTTGTGTTACACTCCAAGGTGTTCCCCAGGTTGCCTTTCCTGAGCTTCGATCTTCCGGCTCTCGTTTAGTAGCTGTTGGAAACTACGCTGCATTAGGCCTACTAATTGTGTATGGGTGAAACAGTGGCGCATCTGCGGTCCCTCCTTCCACTAGGCCTCCACTGACCTGTCTACTGCGGCCCGTGTACCCCTTGAACCAACCTAATAAAATATTTAAAAAATTAATTTGATTATAAAAAATAAGATCGTGTTGAGATCTCAAATGCAGACATTTTAACAATCAAAACAAACACACAACAAATATCTGGAACTGTACTACAAAGGTCCAACAGCTACAATTTCTTTCTCCTGCAAGAAGTTAACTGAAAGTTTTTTGGAGTTGTTAACACAGATATGGCATCCACCGAGTGTTGTCCTGTCGCGTCTCCTTTAAATTATTTCCAATAAGATGTTAAACTATTAATTTAATAAAATCAATAATTAAAAAATTAATTGAGTAAGTCAAAAGCACATTGCAAATAAACATTAATTACAAATCAAGAAGCATGGCGCGTCCGAGGGTGAGTAGATACCGAATAAGAATATAATCACCCTCGGACGCGCAATGCTTATTTAAAACAGCCTTCCTTCCTAAGAATCAGCCCTTCCGTGGTGTAGAGAGAGGTTGTGTTACACTCCAAGGTGTTCCCCAGGTTGCCTTTCCTGAGCTTCGATCTTCCGGCTCTCGTTTAGTAGCTGTTGGAAACTACGCTGCATTAGGCCTACTAATTGTGTATGGGTGAAACAGTGGCGCATCTGCGGTCCCTCCTTCCACTAGGCCTCCACTGACCTGTCTACTGCGGCCCGTGTACCCCTTGAACCAACCTAATAAAATATTTAAAAAATTAATTTGATTATAAAAAATAAGATCGTGTTGAGATCTCAAATGCAGACATTTTAACAATCAAAACAAACACACAACAAATATCTGGAACTGTACTACAAAGGTCCAACAGCTACAATTTCTTTCTCCTGCAAGAAGTTAACTGAAAGTTTTTTGGAGTTGTTAACACAGATATGGCATCCACCGAGTGTTGTCCTGTCGCGTCTCCTTTAAATTATTTCCAATAAGATGTTAAACTATTAATTTAATAAAATCAATAATTAAAAAATTAATTGAGTAAGTCAAAAGCACATTGCAAATAAACATTAATTACAAATCAAGAAGCATGGCGCGTCCGAGGGTGAGTAGATACCGAATAAGAATATAATCACCCTCGGACGCGCAATGCTTATTTAAAACAGCCTTCCTTCCTAAGAATCAGCCCTTCCGTGGTGTAGAGAGAGGTTGTGTTACACTCCAAGGTGTTCCCCAGGTTGCCTTTCCTGAGCTTCGATCTTCCGGCTCTCGTTTAGTAGCTGTTGGAAACTACGCTGCATTAGGCCTACTAATTGTGTATGGGTGAAACAGTGGCGCATCTGCGGTCCCTCCTTCCACTAGGCCTCCTCTGACCTGTCTACTGCGGCCCGTGTACCCCTTGAACCAACCTAATAAAATATTTAAAAAATTAATTTGATTATAAAAAATAAGATCGTGTTGAGATCTCAAATGCAGACATTTTAACAATCAAAACAAACACACAACAAATATCTGGAACTGTACTACAAAGGTCCAACAGCTACAATTTCTTTCTCCTGCAAGAAGTTAACTGAAAGTTTTTTGGAGTTGTTAACACAGATATGGCATCCACCGAGTGTTGTCCTGTCGCGTCTCCTTTAAATTATTTCCAATAAGATGTTAAACTATTAATTTAATAAAATCAATAACTAAAAAAATAATTGAGTAAGTCAAAAGCACATTGCAAATAAACATTAATTACAAATCAAGAAGCATGGCGCGTCCGAGGGTGAGTAGATACCGAATAAGAATATAATCAACCTCGGACGCGCAATGCTTATTTACAACAGCCTTCCTTCCTAAGAATCAGCCCTTTCGTGGTGTAGAGAGAGGTTGTGTTACACTAAGGTGTTCCCCGGGTTGCCTTTCATGAGCTTCGATCTTCCGGCTCTCGTTTAGTAGTTGGTGGAAACTACGCTGCATTAGGCCTACAAATTTGGTATGGGGTGTAGAGACAGGTTGTGTTACACTCCAAGGTTTTCACCAGGTTGCCTTTCCTGAGCTTCGATCTTCATGCTCTCGTTTAGTAGTTGTAGAAAAGTACGCTGCATTAGGCCTACAAAATGGGTATGGGGTGGAGAGAGATGGTGTGTTACACTCCAAGGTGTTCCCCAGGTTGCCTTTCCTGAGCTTCGATCTTCATGCTCTCGTTTAGTAGGTGTCGGAAAGTAGGCTGCATTAGGCCTAAAAAATGGGGAATGGGGTGGAGAGAGATGGTGTGTTACACTCCAAGGTGTTCCCCAGGTTTCCTTGCCATTGCTTCGGTCTTCCGACTCTCGTTTAGTAGTTGTAGAAAAGTACACTGCATTAGGCCTAAAAAATGGGTATGGGGTGGAGAGAGATGGTGTGTTACACTCCAAGGTGTTCCCCAGGTTGCCTTTCCTGAGCTTCGATCTTCATGCTCTCGTTTAGTAGGTGTCGGAAAGTAGGCTGCATTAGGCCTACAAATTGGGTATGGGGTGGAGAGAGATGGTGTGTTACACTCCAAGGTGTTCCCCAGGTTGCCTTTCCTGAGCTTCGATCTTCATGCTCTCGTTTAGTAGGTGTCGGAAAGTAGGCTGCATTAGGCCTACAAATTGGGTATGGGGTGGAGAGAGATGGTGTGTTACACTCCAAGGTGTTCCCCAGGTTTCCTTGCCATTGCTTCGGTCTTCCGACTCTCGTTTAGTAGTTGTAGAAAAGTACACAGCATTAGGCCTACAAAATGGGTATGGGGTGGAGAGAGATGGTGTGTTACACTCCAAGGTGTTCCCCAGGTTGCCTTTACTGAACTTCGATCTTCATGCTCTCGTTTAGTAGGTGTCGGAAAGTAGGCTGCATTAGGCCTACAAATTGGGTATGGGGTGGAGAGAGATGGTGTGTTACACTCCAAGGTGTTCCCCAGGTTTCCTTGCCATTGCTTCGGTCTTCCGACTCTCGTTTAGTAGTTGTAGAAAAGTACACAGCATTAGGCCTACAAAATGGGTATGGGGTGGAGAGAGATGGTGTGTTACACTCCAAGGTGTTCCCCAGGTTGCCTTTCCTGAGCTTCTATCTTCAGGCTCTCATTAAATTGTGGTTAAATGGAACAACTGCATTTGGCGTACTAGTTGGTTTGGGGCCTACTATCGGTGTCTGCCACTCCTTGCTGTTCTCCTGGTTTCCTGTCCTGAAATTCCATTTTCAGCCTCTCGTTAAGTAGTTGTTAATGTTAGACTGCATTTGGCCTACTAGTTGGGTTGGGGCCTACTATCGGTGTCTGCCACTCCTTGCTGTTCTCCTCCACTGAACAAAGCTGTGCCGCCTGTTTACTACGGTTGCCAATTTTGAACTGCATTTCGACTACTTACTGATTTGGCCCTACTCTCTGTGTCAGCCTCTCATTCCAGTTGTCCTCCACTGCAATGCCCCCTGGTTATTCCTGTGTTACCAATTTTGAAGTGCATTTAGCCCACTTTCTTCTTTGGGCCTATATCTGTGTTTCCACTTCATCGTGCCCATTGCCCAGCCAGTGATAGATGAGTCTGCTGGTACATTGACCCATAACGCAACATTCCCCGTGCACGCTACACAACAACATTGTGACCCTGCTGAAAGTCAGGTTGCTCTTCCCGCATACCATACCACCTTACACGGGGACAAAGAGGAAGGTGCAGATGAAAGTGCAGGTTCCTTCATCAGGTGGGGGGAGGAATACTAGTTGGCGACGTCACTGGCACAGGGCCTCTCATAGTACGCAAAAGTGTTGCTGCCGGTGGGAGGCGCCCCCGCCGTGCAAACACACCGCTGTACTTTGAGGGGCCCTGTGCCAGTGCCAATGCCAACGAGTGGGCCCCCCCTGCTTGCTCAGGTTCACAGCACTTGCAAAGTTGAAATACTTACCTCTCCCTGCTCCACTGCCGTGACGTGGTCCAGATTTCCTGGGCCCACTAATTACTTGAACCAGCCCTACCCCCCACAACTTTAGCCAAATGACCCCCAATTTCAAATGCCTTCCAATTATTATAAGGTAAATTACGCTTGACAAGCTTCATTAAGAAGAATGGATGGTATTGACATTAAAATGGGTACTCTAGGTGTTTTCCTGGCCCCCACTCACTGCCGACTATGCTGCCCCATTGACTTGCATTGGGTTTCGTGTTTCGGTCGATCCCGACTTTACGTCATAATCGGCCGATTTCACTCGACCCGACTTTGGACATAGTCGGGTTTCGCAAAACCCGGCTCGACTCTAAAAAGGTCAAGGTCGCTCAACTCTATTCACGATGATATCAATGCTGGTGGACTCATCAGGATCTTGGATTAGGTGAGTCTATGATGTTCTTTTATTCTAATTAAAACTTCTGGTGTGACTGTGGGGGCATGTTAAATTTATGGGGGCTCCTCCTACATTGTAGAAGCTATTGTGGGAGCATCAAGGTATGGAGGACCCTTATAATGGGGAGGGGATCCTCATATTGCGCTACTATGGTGGCTCTCAAAGTATGGGGGCTATTATACAGGTTGAGGACTACTGTGTGAGACAGTATACAGTGTCTAATGTGTGGGGCCATTATACAGTTTGGAGACTACTACAAGGGCCAACAGTGTGGGGGTGATTATGTAATTAGAGAGCTAATGTGATGGCCATCATACAGTGTGGGGGTCAGTATACTGTTTAGTGGATCTGTGGGCCCACCATACTGTGTAGAGTGGGGCTGTGGGCCCACCATATAGTTTATGATTGAGCTGTTGGGGCATTATACTGTGTATAGTGGAGCTGTGGGCCCACCATACTGTGTATAGGGGAACTGTGGGCCCACCATACTGTGTATAGTGGAGCTGTGGGCCCACCATACTGTGTATAGTGGTGCTGTGGGCCCACCATACTGTGTATAGTGGAGCTGTGGGCCCACCATACTGTGTATAGTGGAGCTGTGGGCCCACCATACTGTGTATAGTGGAGCTGTGGGCCCACCATACTGTGTATAGGGGAGCTGTGGGCCCACCATATAGTTTATGATTGAGCTGTTGGGGCATTATACTGTGTATAGTGGAGCTGTGGGCTCACCATACTGTGTATAGTGGAGCTGTGGGCCCACCATACTGTGTATAGTGGAACTGTGGGCCCACCATACTGTGTAGAGTGGGGCTGTGGGCCCACCATATAGTTTATGATTGAGCTGTCGGGGCATTATACTGTGTATAGTGGAGCTGTGGGCCCACCATACTGTGTATAGGGGAACTGTGGGCCCACCATACTGTGTATAGTGGAGCTGTGGGCCCACCATACTGTGTATAGTGGTGCTGTGGGCCCACCATACTGTGTATAGTGGAGCTGTGGGCCCACCATACTGTGTATAGTGGAGCTGTGGGCCCACCATACTGTGTATAGGGGAGCTGTGGGCCCACCATATAGTTTATGATTGAGCTGTTGGGGCATTATACTGTGTATAGTGGAGCTGTGGGCTCACCATACTGTGTATAGTGGAGCTGTGGGCCCACCATACTGTGTATAGTGGAACTGTGGGCCCACCATACTGTGTAGAGTGGGGCTGTGGGCCCACCATATAGTTTATGATTGAGCTGTTGGGGCATTATACTGTGTATAGTGGAGCTGTGGGCCCACCATACTGTGTATAGGGGAACTGTGGGCCCACCATACTGTGTATAGTGGAGCTGTGGGCCCACCATACTGTGTATAGTGGAGCTGTGGGCCCACCATACTGTGTATAGGGGAGCTGTGGGCCCACCATACTGTGTATAGGGGAGCTGTGGGCCCACCATACTGTGTATAGGGGAGCTGTGGGCCCACCATATAGTTTATGATTGAGCTGTTGGGGCATTATACTGTGTATAGTGGAGCTGTGGGCCCACCATACTGTGTATAGTGGTGCTGTGGCCCCACCATACTGTATAGAGTGGAGCTGTGGGCCCACCATATAGTTTATGATTGAGCTGTTGGGGCATTATACTGTGTATAGGGGAGCAACAGCATGCTCTACTCTGAAATGTCAATCTCCTTTTTCTACTAATTGATATGCAAAACATCGTTTACCTTTATTTGTGGACAGGACTGAAGCAGCTGTAATATTCATGTGCAATTATTGTAACAATCAGAACTTTTTCAAATTAGCAACTCCATAACTCCTTTTTCATCTGTACCTTTCAATTTCACCCTATGTGCGTGTGTCTCACCCCCTTTTTTGTACATGTAATTCAATGCCCATCTCATAACTTTAGACGCCATGAAGAAGAGACCAAGCCCTGTAAACCGAGAATCACAAAGACTCATCCAGCAGCAAGCTGTAGAGGAAGGAAAGTCTGTGCAGGTAATGGCAAGAGAGCCATGGCTGAACATTTGCCCTGATCTTGTGCTTAGGATAATGCCGAATTGTAACTCTGCAGGATCACAACAGAATTGTACATGTACCAGGCAATACATTATCATACAAGTATTCGGATAGGTTTGTCTCATTTAAAAAAAATAGGTAAAATCGCAAAGTGCTCATAATAACAAGGAACTTTGCAACTTCCATATCTTCAAAATTCCCCTGTTCTGAAGAAGTGAGGTATATTTACATTTTATAGTGCACAGCTCGTTACCAAGGTTTCTGACCACCTCAGAGGTAGGAGCGCACTCACAGTTTGCAAGTCCTGCCATGAAGCTGGCTGGATTGGACGGCCTCCATGTCCCTGCTGCAAAAAGAAAGCTGCCTCTGTTAGCAGCAAGGGAGAGCGCACAGATCGGCCTAGTGGCTCCGCTATGCCGCCATCCTGAGCTGTCAGTCCTGATGAGCGCACCTCTTTCACCTCTTTGCGCACGCGGCAAGCATTGGAAAACTACCCCTTTACCAACATTTTTTCAAACTGAGTGTTTTTGGTTTTACTATTCTCTTTTGTGTCTTCAGGTTTCTTGGTGGTGTGTGATCATGTTCATACAGACTTGTTCACTGTGCAAGTAGCCCATGTGTTCCTGTTTCCATAATTGTTCTCTTGTGTCTACAAGACTGGGGAGTTCCACCACTCCTCTTGGGCTATCTGCACAAAAGCTGTTCTACCCTGTATGCACACATGGATTTTTCCTCTCTGAACCCTGTTCACACAGGTTATATACAGATGATCAGGTTTTTAAATACATCAGATAGGGATTGCATACATTAGTTAGGACTGCTCTGATAAGGGTATACCGTGAAGATTGGTAGAGCAGCTTAGTATACATTTTTTGCAAAAAAACGTATCAACCAAATACCCTGTTTTTTACATCTTTTACTAGCACTTGCGGATTACTGCAACATTTTTTCAAACTGAGTGTTTTTGGTTTTACTATTCTCTTTTGTGTCTTCCCCTTTACCAATAGGTAGAGTAATATTTTTCTTTTAATCATTTGTCCCCCTCCCTTTCAAATTCATAGCCTCATTGCAATTATGGCATCCATTTCTTTTACTTAAACCTAAATAAAAAAAAAAAAAAAAAAAAAAAAGGGGAACGTCGCTTTTTTTGGGTAAACCAATTAAAATTTTGATCTAACACTTTTTGATTGTCATGTATATGTATATTACTATTGGGATGTCCTAATCAGGTGAGCTGTTAATTGCATCCAGACATTTGCCTCACAGCCATACAGAAACATTTTAGAATGGATAGGACAGGGGTGGGATCCAAATTTTTAACAACAGGTTTTGTGTTTGCGTGTAGGAAAACCACACCCATTTTTAAGTCACACCCATTAACACACACCTTTTCCTCAAACATATGCAAGTAGGGGCGCAGTCAAACCATACCTCCTAACTTTTGAAGGGAAAGCAGGTAAAGTGTGCGGCGCGCAGCGTGGCAAATTTTAGGCCACACGCCTGACCACACCCATTTCCACATCCCAACCACACCCATTTAGCACTGCTGATCACACTTTCATAAACAATTAGAAGAAAAAAAATAATTTTTTTTTATATATATAGCCACACATGATGCTCCATACTGCATAATGGCCACAGTCTGTACACACACACGGCTCTTCTCCGTGTACACACACACACGGCTCTGCTACATCCACACTAAACAACTCCTGACCCCAAACAAGCTTACCGTCATCCAGCACCATGACAACCAGCACAGCAGAGTCCTGCAATACAGGGAGACCCCTGATCATATGAATCCTCCCCTCCTGTGACCTCATCACAGGTCCTGTGTGCACAGAGCCGCGGTAGCCATACATGTGATGTGCGGCTCTGTGGGTGGAGGGATGCAGCTATGCAGTGCTGGACCACGGGGCACTCTCAAATCTGGAATCCCCAGTGGGATACGGGAAGGTTGGGAGGTGTGGTTCCGGATCGCGGCTCTGAATCTCCCCGGTTCAGGGAACCAGTTACTTTAAACAAGTGGTTCCTTCGAACTGGGGAGAACTGGCTGAATCCCACCCCTGGGATAGGAGTAGTGGTCAGTGTACAGGAAAGGAGGTGAGCTGTTTCCATTTAATTTACTCGTTCATGTAGCGCCATTAATTCCACAGCACTTACTATGGACGGTGATGTATGCAATCTACATTCCTTGATGTTAATACAAAAACTGGGTCACCACTGGGAACAGGTGACTTCACAAATAAAACCACTGAAAACTTTTATTTCCCTTCAATGCCATTTAATAATTTGTCTAGTTCGTTACATATTTTTATTACAAGTCAGAATTTAAAAAAAAAAAAAAAAAAAAAATTTATATAAAAGTCATATTGCACCTTGTTGACACATGTAGACATGAGTATTTTGCCCTTTAATTTTCACATGGGCATGTAAACATTATCACAGCATTAATGCAATGACTGTAGGATTACTAATGTAACAGCACCAATCCCATCACAATGAAGTGTATAGAACAATGCAACAAACACAGATAAGAAGATTTAACCATCACAGCTTCCCCTTACCCAGCAATGGCTCACTGGTCAGTGCGTGTGACCCATCATCCTGACTCTTTGGTTTCCATGTCGGATGGGTCATGCAGTGTGCAGTGCAACCCGGCTGATGTGCTATTATGTCAGCAAGGAAAAACCCTGCCAATTCCATATGGTATGTATCCAAATGTAACCCTTATGATACACCTGTCAGGAATTGGTTTATTACACTTGCAAAAGAATTATATGTAACAGTAAGGCTATGTTCAAAAAAAACAAAAAAACACTGCAAAAATGCTGAAAGACTTGACATGCCGCAGACAAAAAAAAAAAAAAAAAAATACTGTAGTTCTCAAGCTAATCAGGAGGGGGGGGGGGGAATTGAGATTACAAAAATCTGATGCTTTTTAAAGTAACAGCAAAAGCTGGCTTTTATTTTGCATTAGAAAATTACACACACTAAGTGAACATAAAAACTGTAGAAGGTTAATACGTGAAGAAAAAAAAAAAAAAAAAAAAAAAAAACTCTACAAAGTAACAGTTCTAATGAAATATAGGATTTTACTTTTCTGAGGTTTCCTGAGTGAGATCATTGACACTTTACAGTTCCCCTAGTGTTCTGTAGCTTGTATGAGTGGAAGTCGCTGGTTCTCCCTTGTCGCCTGTCGATCAGTAATATGGTAGACAAATATGAGAGCTAAAGAAAGGGCGGCATAAAAAGCATTCGAGTTTGACTGAGGAGCGTCCAAAAACACCACATGGATAATGAGAAAAGCCTAATAAAAAAAAAAAAAGAAACCAAACAAAAACACATGATGTCCACACACCTGGAATAGCTGCTAGCCAAGTACTTGTTTGGTGCGCATTACTCTTGACCCCACACACTCACTTCTACAGTGTTTGTAGTGGAAGTGGGGAGTAAGCTGCGCGGCTTTGGTGCACCCTTGGCGTGACTTTGAGTCTGGAGCACCGTTACGCCTCCCTATTTGCATATCGGGGGTCCTTCCTCCGCTTCTGATTGGGAAGCACACGCTGTCAGTGCGAGCGCTGTCTGAATTCTGCTGGCTTGTTCGCTTTACCTCCCTGGCTCCTTTCTTCTGATGCCGCTCCCTACACAATTACACCCAAAAATTGCAGAGCGTGCCATTAGAAGAAAGGAAGTGGTCGAACGGATTATCTTCCCCGTCTCCTATCAGAAGCAAAGAAAGGGTCCAATATGCAAATAAGGAGGTGAAACCGTGCACCAAATCCTGATCACAGCAAGGATGCGCCAAAACCTCATTTGCATATGAATTAAAAGTTACATTCTCATGGAATATACAAGGAACCGATACAAGGCTAGTATCGTTATAGGGGCAAAGTAGCCTACATAAACACTCTATAGGACATTAAAATGCATTTTGGGGATGATGGACTCTAGAGGATTATTCTTTCACACATTCAATATTTTATGTCAGCCAAAATCATGAGTGGAGCAGAGGAATGTTTTGGAATTTTTCACCCACTCCTGGTTTTGGCTTCTACATACCGATGAGCAAAGGCGCTCAGGTAACGCGTTATCCGAGCATGCTTGGGTGTTATCAGAGTCTTCAATAATATGTTCCAGTCCCCGCGGCTGCATGCATCGTGGCTGTCAGGCAATCCCTACATGTGTTGTAGCCGTCAAAGTCGAGAGACATGCAACCACGGGGACTAGAACATAGTATTTGAGAACGCTGAAGATACTCCGATAACACCCAAGCATGCTCGCGCATTACAAATACCGACGTGTTTTAAGTATCAAAGACATCTGCAATCGTGTTCGGCCAACAGCTAATCCCTCCAGTTCCGGGATATACATCCATGTGTTTTCAGAGGAGTGTAAGCCCCTGCCAGACACCTGTGGCAGAAGCTCATCTTCACCAAGAACAAAAAGATTGAAATTCAACAAGCCTGACCCCTCTTCTCCCAATGTCTGTTAGGGGGGATAGTCGAGAGGCCCAATTATGCATTGGCTACTCATTGGGTCCCACCGAGATTTACGGCCACCTTTCATGTATGTGTAGCACGGGCAATGGAACGATAACAGTGTATATCATCATATCACACAGTATAAAAACAGATTCATAAAATACTGCCCGAGTTCTATCTAAGAGTCAGAATTGTGACAAAAACACACTTAGTAAAATGTAAAACTTAAAAACCCACACACACTTCTCCTCACATAGGAACTTGTACACAAGTAACGCATTTCTCCTTATACACTGGTCCCAAAAAATCTTCTGGCTGCATCGGAGGAGTCTTCGTTGTCGTCATCACTTGGAACGAAGTGAGGAACATTCGGAAGGAGGGCACATTGCTCCACATTGGGAAAACAAGGGAGTTCTAAAGTGTCCTCCATGAGAGCAACCAAGTTATTTAACCGAGCTCGGTTGCGACACATTTGAATCAGAAGCTGGCTGTGGTGTCGACGGCACTTCAGCTCCCGGTCCTTAGCCTTAATGGAGGCCTTCATATTTTTAATTTCTTCTTCAGATTCTGCCAACTTCTTCTGAAGTAGAGCAATGGTTCTGTAAAGATGGGAACAAGCTGTGTAAGTGCATGGACATGAAAGTTAGGTAAAAAAAACCCTTAGTATTGAATTATAATTTGAAATTTCAATTATTAATCTATTGCTGGGAGTGCAACACCGTTCCATGGAAGTGGATTGGCTTCATGTAGTTCCCTGTATAGCTGGAGGTTGGGATTTTTCCGCAGCAGATTTGCTAAACCCGCTGCGGTTTTTATTGCGGATTTCGCTGCGGTTTTCCATCTACAGTTTTCTATTGGAGCAGATGGAAAACTGCTGCAGAAAATAATCTGCTGCGTTTCCGCGCGTTTTTTTCCGCAGCATGGGCACAGCGTTTTCCGTTTCCCATAGGTTTACATTGTACTGTAAACTCATTGGAAACTGCTGCAGATCCGCAGCAAAACCCACATCGTGTGCACATAGCCTTAGAGACACACACCGATCAAACTCAGCAATGCAAGTCTATGGGCAAGTGGGGGGAGGAGAGAAAAAACAAAACAAAACTGAATTTTCATAGATAAATTTCCTACACATTCAAGAAAAATCTGAAAAGACTAGGACCAAATAATTGGTGCACTTTTCTTCCACATAGAAAATACTGATCTCTGAATAACCACATAGTGAGACATGGGTGCTCAGATGACCCCATCACTGCCAGCATCTGTACTCCGATCGAGTAAGCTCTGATATTAATGCAGTCAAGGCAAACAGGGGAAATGCAGGAGATTAGAACTCAGTCCTGGCCAAAAGTTTTGAGATGGATACAATTTTGTTTTCACAAAGTTTGCCCTATTTTAATGTGTCAATTTGCATTAACTCCAAATTATGACAGGTGATCAAAATACATTCTTTCAGTGATTATCTCGTTAGCTCAGGAGAAAGTGTTAACAAGGTCAAGGCAGCTTGTTGACATTTCGCGTTTTGCGTTTGTGCAAATATGCTGCATTTTATACAGCAAAAATTGTAAAGTGTCAACTGTAAGTCAGTAATCTGAAGACACTGCAAACAATGCATTTCATTTTGTTCAAGAATTCTGTAAGGAAGATATGCCGAGAATCAGCTCTATGTATACATTAAAATGTCGAGAAAAAAAAAAAAAAAAAAAAAAAAAAAAAAAAAGAAATGCTGTGCATATTAGAAATGAAAAAAAAAAAAAAAAAAAGAGAAAAGCTTGCTAGATAAACAAAAACCTGTTAACATTATAAGTCTGTCAGTACATGAGAAATATATTGTATATGTATTCTATATTAAATAATATGACTGTTTGCAGTTTTGCAGTATCAGTACTGTTCACTCCCTCCCCCCCCCCACAGTGTAACATATGGGAATGATCCTAGGAAAACTAAGATTATATTCACACAAATATATCTCCGATTCATATACAGGCCAATGCTAGTGTATAGTGGCCATGTGGGGAAAAAAAATAAGTCACAGCATGCACTAATCTTGGCAGAGGAGTATGTGGAACCCATCTGAGTTTAATCCAAGGTTTCCATTTAGAATTTGCATCAAGACCAGTTTTATTGTGCCTCAGCTGAATTAACACTGTTATCAAAAGACATCGGTTGTGATCTGGTATCACGTTTGGGGTTTTTTTCTAATATATGAGACCCCTAAAGTCACTTCAAACATGGATAGTTCCCTAAAAAAATAATTTTTCTAAATTTCCTTGAAAAAAAAATAAAAAAAAAAAAATGCTGCTACATTTTTAAACCTCCTAAAATGCTAAAAAAAAAAAAAAAAAGAAACGAACATTTTACAAATGGTGCTGATGTAAAGCAAACATGAGAGAAATGTTATTTATTAATGTTTCTGTGGTATGACCATCTGGATTAAAGGGATTATCATTCAAATTTAGAAAATTGCTAATTTAACATTTTTCTCAAATTTTTGATATTTCTAATAACTAAAAAACAAAACATGTTGACCTAAAGTTACCATTATCATAAAGTATAATGTGTCACAGAAAAAAAACAATCTCAAAATCACTGGGGTTTGTTGAAGCGTTGCAGAGTTACCACATAAAGTGACACTGGTCAGATTTCAAAAATTTGGCTCCGTCACTAAGGGGTTAATACCATGGATAACGCTCATATGCATGTTAGTCTACAGGCCTCTTTCTTATCAGTGAAAAACTGATGACACTCATGTGAAAAAGACTAAATGTGTGAACGAGGCTTTAGTAAAGAGCACAGATTTTTAAGACCTCATTCAGACGTCAGTGACTTTTCTATTAGTCGTCTGGATCAGGTTTTTTTTAGTTTTTACTATCAGCATTTTATTATTTTCATATATGAACAAAAAAAAAAATAAATAAAAACACCCACCCACCACAATGGGAGTTTCTGAAGTTTCTAGAACTATGTGCCCACATTCCAGAGATAGTGTTTTGAAAGCGGCACGTTTGTTGTGTCCAAGGCGCTGCCTTCTACTGAACACAGTGAATCCGCATGTGCCGCCGCTGAACAGTGCGCATGTGCCGCCGCTGAACAGTGCGCATGTGCCGCCGCTGAACAGTGCGCATGTGCCGCCGCTGAACAGTGCGCATGTGCCGCCGCTGAACAGTGCCCATGTGCCGCCGCTGAACAGTGCCCATGTGCCGCCGCTGAACAGTGCGCATGTGCCGCCGCAGCACAGATACTCATGTGGTATAGCAGAACTTCTACTTCTAGAGAAGTGGCATTACCAGCAATGTGGCGCACACACACACACATTCGACTTTGGTTCATAACACAGAAATAACATTGGTCGTGAAGAGAAGCTTCTGCCGATCCGCACGGGGCGTTACACTACTGACCTGTCTTTGGCTTCAACCATGTCGTTCATAGAGGCCCGGTACTGCTCATCCTTCCGGATAAGACTCTCGGCTTGCTCTCGTACCGTGCCCTCCAGCCGGTCCACCTGCCCGTATACTGCAGAAAGGTGGGCATCAAATGCCTCTTTAACTTCAATAGTGCTTGGAGAAGACATGGTGGACCGCGAACTTCTTAGGTCAGAGGTGTGAAGAGCGGACGGTCTCCTAGAAGGATCAAGGTGAGGAGCCTCTGTGCTGAGAAGTGTCACACAATTATGGACAGTGGATGGACCAGTTACTTGTCAATGGAGTGAGTGCAAGCTGTGCAGCCCAGTGTGGATAGCAGTGCTGATGTGTCCGCACCATACAGCAGATTTATCAGCCACAGGCTGCGGCTTGATGAAGGCGGCCAATAATCTGACAATTAGCCTAAAAGCCTCAATTACAAGAGCAGAAAAGTGAATAAGTAACTTTCAGCAGCTGTGGATCCAGGAAGCTTCTGTCCCTGAAGGTGATTGGGGGCAAACATGGGGCGCTTATTGGCCCAGCTGAGCCGCCATGGGATGACAGACTGGATTTTAACTCTATAGTGCCCGAGCCCCACTATAGAGCACTGTGTACACCTCGCTGGGCTGAGATCGCTGCCATGAAGGCTATGTGCCCACGTTCAGGATTTTTAGCGTTTTTTCCACTGCAAAAACCCTAAAAAAAGCTTACATTAAGCATCCCATTATTTTAATGCATTCCGCAATTTTTGTGCCCATGTTGCGTTTTTTTTTCCACAAAAAAAGCATCACTGAAAAAAAGCATGTTCATTAATTTTGCAGAAAATCTGCGGATTTGCCGCTATATTATTGTATTGGGAAGCTCCGAAAAAAACCGCGGTAAAAACGCGAGCGGATTTCCTGCGAAAGGAGTCCGGTTTTGATCAGGAAAATTCTGCGAACAATCCTGAACTTGGGCACATTGCCTAAGGGTTTGTGCACACGTTGCGGATTCGTGTGTGGATTTTTCAGCGCAGAATCTGAACCCGCCCTGCATTTTACCTGCGGATTACCTGGGATTTCCAGTGGATTTTGTGCAGATTTCACCTGCATCTTTACACCTGCAGATTCCTATCATGGAACAGGTGTAAAACGCTGCCGAATCTGCACAAAGAATTGACATAAACCGCTGCGTTTCCTCGTGGAATTTTCCGCAGCATGTGCTCTGGGGATTTGGTTTTCCATAGGTTTACATGTAACTGTACAACACATGGAAAACTACTGCGGATCCGCAGCCAAATCTGCAACGTGTGCACATACCCTCAAGGCCTCATTCAGATGGTGACTTTTCTTGCCTGCGGAAAAAAACTGACTTATTTTTATGTGTTCTGGATCAGATTTTCATCATAGTTTGGTCAGTGTCCATTTTTACCATTGGGATTTCATCGCTTTTTTCTCGCATGCAAAAACTCCCAAAATGCTGAAGATTTCTTAAGCTTTAACAAGCAAACAATCAGACTGCACACTGATGGCATCCAAGTGCTGTCCATTTTTTTCACAGACCCACAGATTTGGCTAATTTGATCCATGACTCAGATCAAAAACGTACATGATTTGGTGCCGACCATTCAGCGATCAATAAAATCAAGACGGACGTCTGCATGAAGCCTAAGGCCGGCGTCACACACAGCGTATGAAAATACGGTCCGTATATTACGGCCGTAATACGCTGAAAAGTCCCGAAAATAGTGGTCCGTAGCTCCTCCATAGGCAGGGTGTGTCACCGTTTTTTGCGCATGGCATCCTCCGTATGTAATCCGTATGGCAGCCGTAATGCGTGTTTTTAGCGCAGGCTTGCAAAACCGACATACCGCTATACAAGGGATCCATGTGTTAAAAAAAAACAAAAACATATATACTGTCTCTCTCTCTCTCTATATATATATGTCAGTAGACACATATATGTATATATATTATTGCTTCATACAGCGCGAGATAGCAGAAAGCCGGTAATTCAATTACCGGCTTTTGCTTTCTCCTTCCTAAACCCGACATGATATGAGACCTGGTTTACATACACTAAACCATCTCATATCCCCATTTTTTTTTTGCATATTCCACGCTACTAATGTCAGTAGTATGTCTATGCAAAATTTGGCCGTTCTAGCTAGTAAATTAAAGGGTTAAATGGCGGAAAAAATTGGCGTGGGCTCCCGCGCAATTTTTTCCGCCAGAGTAGTAAAGCCAGTGACTGAGGGCAGATAGTAATAGCCTGGAGAGGGTCCACGGTTATTGCCCCCCCCTGGCTAAAAACACCTGCCCCCAGCCACCCCAGAAAAGGCACATCTGGAAGATGCGCCTATTCTGGCACTTGGCCACTCTCTTCCCATTCCCGTGTAGCGGTGGGATATGGGGTAATGAAGGGTTAATGTCACCTTGCTATTGTAAGGTGACATTAAGCCAAATTAATAATGGAGAGGCGTCAAATATGACACCGATCCATTATTAATCCAATACTAGGAAAGGGTTAAAAAAAAACACACACACATTATTAAAAATTAATTTATTGAAAAAATCACAAAGGCTGTTGTATTAATTTATTCTACTCTCAATCCACTCACTGAAGACCCTCGATCGGTAAATTAAAAAAAAAATAATAAACCAACAATATACATACCTTCCGAGGATCTGTAAGGTCCAACGATGTAGATCCATCTGAAGGGGTTAAAATATTTTGCAGACACGAGCTCCGCTAATGCAGGCTGCTCATTTCTGCAAAACCCCGGCGAATGAAGCTAAATATAGATCAATGAGCTATATTTAGCTTCATTTGCGGTGAGGCGCCCTCTGCTGGTTGTCCTCATATGAACTCGAGCAAGGGAGCTTTCAAGGAGAGTTCCCACGATCTAGGAACAGCCAGCAGAGGGCGCCTCACCGCAAATGAAGCTAAATATAGCTCATTGATCTATAGTTAGCTTCATTCGCCAGGTTTTGGAGACATGAGCAGCGCTGCATTAGCGGAGCTCGTGTCTGCAAAATATTTTAACCCCTTCAGATGGATTTACATCGTTGGACCTTACAGATCCTCGGAAGGTATGTATATTGTTGGTTTATTATTTTTTTTTAATTTACAGATCGAGGGTCTTCAGTGAGTGGATTGAGAGTAGAATAAATTAATACAACAGCCTTTGTGATTTTTTCAATAAATTAATTTTTAATAATGTTTGTGTGTGTTTTTATTTAACCCTTTACTAGTATTGGATTAATAATGGATAGGTGTCATAATTGACGCCTCTCCATTATTAATTTGGCTAATGTCACCTTACAATAGCAAGGTGGCATTAACCCTTCATTACCCCATATCCCACCGCTACACGGGAATGGGAAGAGAGTGGCCAAGTGCCAGAATAGGCGCATCTTCCAGATGTGCCTGTTCTGGGGTGGCTGGGGACAGATGTTTTTAGCCAGGGGGGGGCCAATAACCGTGGACCCTCTCCAGGCTATTAATATCTGCCCTCAGTCACTGGCTTTACTACTCTGGCGGAGAAAATTGTGCGGGAGCCCACGCCAATTTTTTCCGCCATTTAACCCCTTATTTTACTAGCTAGAACGGCCAAATTTTGCACATACACACTACTGACATTAGTAGTGTGGAATATGCAAAAAAAATGGTGATATGAGATGGTTTACTGTATGTAAACCATGTCTCATATCATGTCGGGTTTAGGAAGGAGAAAGCAAAAGCCGGTAATTGAATTGCCGGCTTTTCTCTCTAACAGCGCTGCGTATTCCTCGCAAGTCACACTGCTGGTCCGTGTGTAATCCGTATTTTGGGGGCTTCCATAGACTTTCATTGACGTTTTATTTGCGCAATACGGTGACAAACGCAGCATGCTGCGATTTTCTACGGCCGTAGAAAGCCGTATAATACGGATCAGTTTAATACGGCAGATAGGAGCAGGGGCATAGAGAATAATTGTGCCGTATTTTTTGCGAGTTTTACGGACGTAGTTTCTGCGCTCTTACGTCCGTAAAACTCGCAAGTGTGACGCCGGCCTAAGGGTTTGCTTGCACCACAGTATAAAACAGACGAGTGTTATCCGATTTTTTTTATTAACACACTGAGCCATGTTATGCATTAGGGCAGTGCTGATGGCTGATATGCTTCTCTGACAAAATCTGTCTATGAAAAAAATCGCAGCGTGATGGAATCTGACCCTGAAATTAGATGGATGCAAGAAAAATATTGGGAGCCACAGTATGGCATCAGATACATCGCAATTCTGTAACATCGAAACTGTAACTGGCCTATAAATGATTAATAGCCGCTGAGTGAAAAAACAGATTGTATACAAATAAGTGAGAGAAAGATTGTCGTACGTGTCTGCATGATAATGTGAGCAATTTATACTGTGGTGTGACCGAGGCTGAGGTCTGTTCATTCTCGGAATAATAAAGTGCTTGTGTTATAGCGACACCATCATCTTATAAGATGGAAATACAGTAATAATCATCTCAATTTAAAAAGGATCAGTGACCTTAAAATTCACTTTTTGTTGTTGTAAAGAATGAAATATTGTTGAAAATTGGGCCGGCCTCACACTAGCGAGTTTTACGGACGTATGAGAGGTGCTGAAAATACGGATTGCATACGGTACAATGCTTCTCTATGCCCCTGCTCCTATCAGCCGTATTTTACTGATCCGTATTATACGGTCTTCTACGGCCGTAGAAAATCGCAGCATGCTGTGTTTGTCACCGTATTGCGCAAAAAAATCGCCAATGAAAGTCTATGGGGGCCAGAAAAATATGGATTACACACGGACCAACAGTGTGACTTGCGAGAAATACGCAGCGGTGTTCTATAGAAAAGCCGGTAATTCAGTGCAGTGTACAGTAAAATCACACTGACAGGTTAGAATAGAATAGCTAAGATAAATGTCTACACATAGTATAGGGGGGTGTATATATATATATGTCAGTGAGACACATATATGTATATATATATTAATATTTCATACAGCGCGATATAGCAGAAAGCCGGTATTTGCTTTCTCCTTCACAAACCCGACATGATATGAGACATGATTACATACAGTAAACCATCTCATATACCTTTTTTTTTGTATATTCCACACTACTAATGTTAGGAGTGTGTATGTGCAAAATTTGGGCACTCTAGCTACTAAATTAAAGGGTTAAACCACGGAAAAAATTGGCGTGGGCTCCCGTGCAATTTTCTTCGCCAGAATGGTAAAGCCAGTGATTGAGGGCAGATATTAATAGCCTGGAGAGGGTCCATGGTTATTGTCCCTCCCTGGCTAAAAACATCTGCCCCCAGCCACCCCAGAAAAGGCACATCTGGAAGATGCGCCTATTCTGGCACTTGGCCACTCTCTTCCCATTCCAGTGTAGCGGTGGGATATGGGGTAATGAAGGGTTAATGTCACCTTGCTATTGTAAGGTGACATTAAACCAGGTTAATAATGGAGAGGCGACAATTATGACACCTATCCATTATTAATCCTATAGTACGAGATGGTTAATAAAACACACACACATTATTAAAAAGTATTTTACTGAAATAAAGACACGTTTTTTTTTATATTTTATTATACTCTTAATCCACCATAAGACCCTTGTCACCTGAAATAAAGTAAAAAAAAAACAAACAACAATATTCCATACCTTCCATCGTTCAGTCTTGTCCCACGCTATAAATCCATCTGAAGGGGTTAAATCATTTTACACCCAGGAGCTCTGCTAATGCAGCTGTGCTCCTGACTGTAAAAGTTGGTGAATGAATGGAATACAGGGGAATGTACTGTAGTTACCTCGAGTCGTGGTGATGCGCCCTCTGCTGGATGAACTCATATGACCTCGAGCGTGGGAACTTTTCAGAGAGGATTTAACCCTTTAATTTAATAGCTAGAGTTCCCAAATTTGACACAAAGACACTTATTACATTAGTAAAGAGGAATATGTAATGAAAGAAGGGATATGAGATGGGTTACTGTATGTAAACCATGTCTCATATCATGTCGGGTTTGTGAAGGAGATAGCAAAAGCCGGCAATTGAAGTACCGGCTTTTCTGCTATCCAGCGCTGAAATATAAATACAGTATATATATATATATATATATATGTGTCTCACTGATATATATATACCAAATAGAAAAAAGAAGGCAGCACTCTAAGGCTATGTTCACACGTTGCATCCTGTCCCTGCGGGTTCTCCCGCAGCGGATTTGATAAATCTGCAGGGCAAACCCGCTGCGGTTATCCCTGCAGATTTATCGTGGTTTGTCCTGCGGGTTCCGCTGCGGGACTTTACCCCTACTATTGATGCTGCATATGCAGCAATATGCAGCATCAATAGTAATGTTAAAAATAATAAAATAATGATTTACTCACCCTCTGACATCCCGATCTCCTCGGCGCTGCAGGCGGCGGTCCGGTTCCAAAGATGCTGTGCGACCAGGACCTTCGTGACGTCACGGTCATGTGACCGCGACGTCACCGCAGGTCCTGGTCGCATAGCAAACCTGGGCCGCGTGCAGCGCTGAGACTTCAGAGGTGACTATAGCATTATTTTTTATTTTAATTCTTTTTTTTACTCAAATATGGTTCCCGGGGCCTGGAGGAGAGTCTCCTCTCCTCCACCCCGGGTACCACCCGCACATTATCCGCATTACTTCCCGCATGGTGGGCACAGCCCCATGCGGGAAGTAAGCGGATCAATGCATTTCTATGGGTGCAGAATCGCTGCGATTCTGCACAAAGAAGTGACATGCTGCAGGTTGTAAATCGCTGTGTTCCCGCGCGGTTTTTCCCGCAGCATGTGCACAGCGGTTTGTGGTTTCCATAGGATTTACATGTTACTGTAAACGCTATGGAAACTGCTGCGGACCCGCAGCTGCAAAATCGCACGCTAGCGATGTGCCGTCATTGAGTGACGGACCCAGGGACGCGGGCTGCAGCGTTTCCGGGTCCGTCACCGCTAGCGCAGATAGAGCATCTGCTAGCTCTATCTGCGCAATCGAATTTTGGCACTTGCGTTAACGCAGCCCGTTTAACGCATGTGTTGAACTGGCTGCATTAACGCAATGTGAACCTAGCCTTAGGCCGGCTTCACACTTGCGAGTTTTACGGACGTAAGAGCGCAGAAACTACGTCCGTAAAACTCGCAAAATATACGGCACAATTATTCTCTATGCCCCTGCTCCTATCTGCCGTATTTTACTGATCAGTATTATACGGCTTTCTACGGCCGTACAACATCGCAGCATGCTGCGTTTGTCACCGTACTGCGCAAGAAATACGCCAATGAAAGTCTATGGAAGCGTGAAAAATACGGATTACACACGGACAAGCAGTGTGACTTGCGAGAAATACGCAGCGGTGTTAGAGAGAAAAGCCGGCAATTCAGTGCGGTGTACAGTAAAATCACACTGACAGCTTCCAGTCCAATAGGTAGAATAAATGTGTACACATAGAATAGGTATATATATATATATATATATATGTCAGTGAGACACATATATGTATATATATTAATATTTTTTCCAGCGCTATACAGCTTGAAAGCCGGTAATTCAATTACCGGCTTTTTCTTTCTCCTTCCTAAACCCGACATGATTTGAGACATGGTTTACATACAGTAAACCATGTCTTCTCTCCATTTTTTTTGCAGATTCCACACTACTAATGTCAGTAGTGTGTATCTGCAAAATTTGGCCGTTCTATCTACTAAATTAAAGGGTTAAATGGCGGAAAAAATTGGCATGGGCTCCCGCACAATTTTCTCCGCCAGAGTAGTAAAGCCAGTGACTGAGGGCAGATATTAATAGCCTGGAGAGGGTCCATGGTTATTGGCCCACCCCTGGCTAAAAACATCTGCCCCCAGCCACCCCAGAAAAGGCACATCTGGAAGATGCGCCTATTCTGGCACTTGGCCACTCTCTTCCCATTCCCGTGTAGCGGTGGGATATGGGGTAATGAAGGGTTAATGCCACCTTGTTATTGTAAGGTGACATTAAGCCAAATTAATAATGGAGAGGCATCAATTATGACACCTATCCATTATTAATCCAATTGTAGTAAAGGGTTAAATAAAACACAAACACATTCTTTAAAATTATTTTAATGAAATAAAAACAATGGTTGTTGGAGTATTTTATTCTACGCCCAATCCAGTCACTGAAGACCCTCGTTCTGTAAGAAAAAAAACATAATAAACCAACAATATCCTTACCCTCCGCAGATCTGTAACGTCCAACGATGCAAATCCATCTGAAGGGGTTAAAATATTTTGCAGCCACGAGCTTTGCTAATGCAATGATGCTCATGGCTGCAAAAACCCCGGAAAATGAAGGTAAAGTAGGTCAATGACCTATATTTACCTGCATTTGCGGTGAGGCGCCCTCTGCTGGATGTTTCTAGATCGTGGGACCTTTCCTAGAAAGCTCCCTGGCTCGAGTTCATATGAGGACAATCAGCAGAGGGCGCCCTCTTATGAACTCGAGCCAGGGAGCTTTCTAGGAAAGTTCCCACGATCTAGAAACATCCAGCAGAGGGCGCCTCACCGCAAATGAAGCTAAATATAGGTCATTGACCTACTTTACCTTCATTTTCCGGGGTTTTTGCAGCCATGAGCAACATTGCATTAGCAAAGCTCGTGGCTGCAAAATATTTTAACCCCTTCAGATGGATTTACATCGTTGGACGTTACAGATCTGCGGAGGGTAAGGATATTGTTGGTTTATTATGTTTTTTTTCTTACAGAACGAGGGTCTTCAGTGACTGGATTGGGCGTAGAATAAAATACTCCAACAACCATTGTTTGTTTTTTTTTAACCAATCAGTATTTATTGAACATTTTTCACAATAAACAACATATCAGAATGAAAAGGGAAGGTGGGGGGGAGGGAAGGGGGGATCAGGGGAAAAATCCAATGTATACCGTATTAAGGACCACAATGTAATCAATACAAAATACATAAATACAGTGTCACATAGAGGATAGAAGAAATAAACAGAAAACCAAAAAACAAGAGCAGAATTGTAGGCGCAAACAGTTTAAATAAGGGAAAGGGCAGACTGAGATACAAATGGCGAGGACGTCCAAGGGTCCCACCACGAGAGGACCTTAGCTCTTTTCGATAGACCCCCTGCCATTATGACCTCATAACAAAAATGTAAATCAATCCTGGAGATCAGCTCTGCTCTGGAGGGGGAAACGGAGGTCTTCCAATGCTTCGCGATACATTGCCTAGGAGCCACTAGGATATTAGAAACTATGGGGCGCAGGGGGACAGGGAGATCGATGAGGGAGATGCCCAGGACAGCGAGTTGGCCACTCAGAACAAGGGGCATACGGATCAGATCCTCAATCAAAGTCTCTACCTCACGCCAGAAGACCCGGACCTGCGGACACGACCACCAGACATGAGAGGAGGACCCAAGGGCGCCACATCCCTTCCAGCAGCGCGGAGAGGTAGCCGGGAAAACCCTCGCCAATCGGGCGGGGGTGAGGTACCAGTGGAGCTGAATTTTTTTCACCTGCTCCAAGTGGCCCAAACAAGACGAGAACCTAGAAGGGTGTACCATAGCAAATTGCCAATCCTCCAGGGAAGCCTCAAAGCCCAACGCTGACTCCCAGGAAGACATAAAAGGAAGTTTGTCAGTAGAACCAAATGAAATGAGGGCTTTATAAATTATGGAGATGCCATGTGGCACAATGGTGGATGGTCTGAAAAATCTATGGGCCGGGTCCTCTGTCAGAGGCGGGGGTGCACCGAATGACCGCCACGGTCTGAGGAAGCTGCGAATCTGCAGGTATTGAAAGAAGTCAGACCCAGTGAGGGAAAATCTCCCTGCAAGGTCCTCAAACGACAAGAGACCGTCCGAGCCGAAAAGGTCCGCCACCCGGTGCACCCCACGCCTCGTCCAGGAGGCAAGAGAAATGTGGGCAATGGCACACTCCACAGCCTGCAAAGAGACATAGTCAAACATGAATGTTAGGAGAGAAGTGCTAAGGAGCGCCCACAGTTTAGATGCGTTCCTAATAGAACGGAGACAGGGGCCCACAGGAGGAACTTGAAGTAGTTGGAGCTCCAAAAGCAATCTAAGCGAGTTTTGGGGAGCAAAATGGGATTCAATCAGAAACCAGGGCAAACACGAGTTCCCCTCCCACCATATTTTAAGGGGCTCAAGGATCGCCGCCCTGTAATACGCCTGGACCGCAGGAACTCCCAACCCCCCCCCGCAGAGTACGGAAGGGACATAATCCGACGCCTGACCCTATGGGGCTTCTTATTCCAGATAAATCGGTCTATCAAAGATTGAAAAGCCGAAATAAACTTCGAGGAGATAAAAAGGGGAAGGCACTGAAAGAGGTACATTATTTTGGGGAGGAATAGCATTTTCGCCGTTTGTATGCGGGCCATCCACGAGAGAGACGCGCTTGATATTTGCTCCATGCCCCTCCTGACCTCCGAAAGAGTTTCTTCGCAATTTACTCGGACTATGTTATCTAGCCTAGTAATCTTGATGCCCAGATATGTAAAGCCCAAGGGAGCCCAAATAAAAGCATATTGAGATTGAATTTGAATCTGAAGGGGGGGGGGAGGAAGAGGGGGAAAATTGTGGATTTGGTGAGATTAAGTTTATAATATGAAACCGCCGAAAACTCAGATAGGATGGTGGTGATTGCAGTCAATGAAGTTAAGGGAGAGGTGCAGGTCAGGACCACGTCGTCGGCATAAAGACCAATTTTATGTTCAGTTCCCCCCACCGCAATTCCCCTTATGTCCGCGCACTGCCTGACCATGGCGGCCAAGGGCTCCATGATCAGAGCAAAGATGATAGGGGAGAGGGGGCAGCCTTGACGAGTACCGTTCCTAATAGGAAACGTTCGAGACCCGAATCCCGCCGAACGAACCGACGCGCATGGGTTGGAATACAATGCCATAACCGCTTTGCTAATCTGCCCGGTAAGCCCAAATTTCTCCAATGTGAGCTCGATATAGCCCCAGTGCACTCTGTCAAACGCCTTCTCGGCATCGAGCGACAGGAATACACTGGGGAGACTCCCCCTCTCCACCACATCCAAGAGATCTATCAGTCGTCTGGTACCATCCCTCGTCTGTCTGCCAGGAACAAACCCAACCTGGTCGGGGTGAATGAGATCAGGAAGGACTGAGAACAATCTATTGGCCCAGACTTTTGCGTAAATCTTAACGTCGCAGTTTAAGAGTGCAATCGGGCGGAAGTTCCCCGGAGATGTTGTGGGTTTCCCTTGTTTGGGGAGAGTCGCAATGGCAGCCTCCAACCCCTCAGCCCTAATACTACCAACCGCCAGCCAATTATTAAAAAGACGCAACAGAAAGGGGGCAAGGGCAGGAAAAAACTGAGCATAGTAGGAGAAGGGAAAGCCATCAGGCCCCGGGGAAGAACCCTTCTTGGCCTCTCTGATAATCTGCGAGAGTTCAGACTCGACAATGGGGGAATTTAGGAAGGCGAGCTGCTCCTGAGTGACCGAGGGGAGATTAGCCCTCTCCAAGAACGCCAAAATTGACTCCCGCGTAGGTTGAGGAATCCCCAGGTCAGACCCGAGGTCATAAAGCGAGGAATAATAAGAAGCAAACTCCTCCGCAATCTGAATCGGGTTGCGAACCTGGGAGCCGTCAGACCGGAGCAAGAATGGGATCTTGGATTGGGCCTCTCTCTTCCTAACACGTCTAGCCAGAACAGCACCCGCTCGATCCCCCATTGTGTAGAATTTTGCTCTGTTTTTCCTCAGGGCCTTCTCAGCCTTATGGAGGAGGAGATTGCGAACATGTATGCGGGCTTTAGAAAGGTCAGAGAGAAGCGCTGGAGTAGGAGAAAGTTTATGAGCAGATTCCAGGCGAGATAATTCGTCTAAGGCTACCTGAAGTGCCGCATTGTATTTCCTCTTAGCCTTTGCCGCTAGCTTGATGAAGTGACCCCTAATCACCGCCTTGTGGGCGAACCAGAGGGTATCGTCACCAATGTCAGGAGTGTCATTGGAGGCAAAAAATTCTCCCAAGGCCTCCTCTATACATTGGGAATTGGATTGGTCAGCCAGGAGGTGGGCATTAAGGCGCCAACGCGCAGGGGGTCTGATGGCCAAGGGGTCCTTCAGGGTAAGGGACACCGGGGCATGATCCGACCAGGTGATACTGCCAATATCTGCTGCGATGCAGTGAGGGAGAGCCACGTCATTCACCAGCACAAAATCGATCCTGCTATAAGAACCGTGTCTGGGAGACAAAAATGTGTAGTCTCTCTCACCGCAGTGCAGGTACCGCCAGACATCATGCAAGTGGAAAGAGTCAGCTAGAGGCCCGACTTCACATCTAGACAGTGAAGAGGCAGAGCAGTCAAGGACTTTGGACATTGGGGCATTGAAGTCACCAGCTATCAGCTTGTGCCCATGTTGAATATCATTAAGAGTTTTGAATACACCCTCCAAAAACTTAAGTTGGCCTACATTAGGGGCATATATCGAGGCAATAGTATATGGGGCATTATTAATGAGACACAACACCACAATGAATCTACCCAATGGATCCGCTATAGATCGAACCAGTTGGAAGGAGTTGGACCTGATGAAGAAAATGGCTACACCCGCCTTTTTTGACGGGCCATTGGCAAAAAACTGATGCGGGTACAGACCTGATTGCATTCTGGAGTTATCACATTCCAGCAAGTGCGTTTCCTGGAGACATAAAATATCATGACGGGATTTGCTCAACTGACGCCAAACCACAGACCTCTTACCCGGCGAGTGGAGGCCGTTAACGTTAATTGAATACAGTGAGATACTCATTGAAAAGGCATAAGAACAGTTTTACAGTCCTCAAACACTGATAACCTGAGCAAAGGCAAAGAAAACATGTGGTCAATATAGCAGGACATAAGAAAGGGCAAAACAGAAACAGGAGAGAAAGAACATAGGGAAACAAACAGGACATACAACAAAAAAACCAGCGGACCAAGGTCCATTCAGGAATATCCTGAGTCCAGAAGGTGAGAATCAAAAAAACAGTTCACCTATGGGGCAAACAAATGCTGCTGGAGCTCTCAAGCGAGAAACCAACGCAGCTTAAAAAAGGAAAAAAAAGAAAAACCAAGTAAATCCGTGCGGGAAAATAGCCAGGAACCAAAGATACAGTAGACTCAGGCCTCCTCCCAGTCCGGTGTGATACGGGCCCTGGGACCTCCGGCAGACCCATGCTTAGAAATGTTCACGGCACTCGAGGAGTCCGGAGTCGGGAGTCCCCATTTAGCGAGAGCCGAAGCCGCGTGGGACGGAGTTAGGCAGGTAGTGATTGATCCATCTTTGCGAATGAGCAGCTTCGTCGGAAATCCCCAGCGATACAGGATGCCTTTCTCTCTGAGGATGGCAGTGTAGGGGGCGAAGGTCCTCCGCAGAGCCAAAGTGCCCGGAGAGAGATCCGGAAAGACTGAGATGTTTGCAAATCGTTCAGGAAGCGCTGGGGTTCTCCTTAGGGCCTGTAGGAAGTCCTCCTTTATCTCAAAAAAATGTATGCGCGCCAGCACATCTCTGGGAATGGAGGGCCCCAGGCCAGAGGGTTTAGGGATCCTATGCACGCGGTCTATAATGAAGTCCTTTGGCGCGAACTGCGGTAAGGCTGCCGCCATAAAGTCCTGCAGGAATGGCTTCAAATCCCCTGCCAGGACAGATTCCTCGATGCCTCTCAGTTTAACGTTATTTCTCCTGGACCTATCTTCCAGGTCCAGGGCTTTAGCGTGGGTTTTAGCAGCTAGGGTTTGCAGGGATTCATGTGCGTCCCAGAGCTCTTTATGAGAGGAGACCAGTTCCGCCATCTTGCGCTCCAGGCGGTCCGTGCGGTTGCCCAGCTCTGCCACCTCTCCTCTTAGCTCAGCCAGCATAGAACGCAAGTCCTCTTGGATGGAGGATCTAAGGTCCCCAAGCAGTCCTTTAAGAAGAGATGCGGTCACCGGGCCATCAGCTGCGTCAGACGCCGAGCCGCCTGAATTTAACGCTGCACCGCCAAAATGCGACGCTGCTGCGTCCGAATGTAGCGCTGTTCCATCTGGATGCGACGCCGCAGCGCCGGACCGCGACGCCTGAGCGTTGCGTTGTGAGGAGCGGGAAGCCCTGGGGGAGGACGGCGCCATCTTGGATTCCGGCGGTGGCTGCGGGGTGGCTGCAAAGAAGTCGGGAATTCTCCTAGGGGGATCGCGGTTGGACGCTCTGGATTTCCCCATGCACTCACCGACGCTCCGGGAGCCAGCACCGATGTCGTGAAGGCAGAAGAGGACACCTGAGAGGTAGAAGTGTGCCGCTTTGAGGTTCCTGGCTGAGGAGCTCCCACTCTGTGCGACCTACTCCATCAGCAGATAGGCCACGCCCCTCAACAACCATTGTTTTTATTTCATTAAAATAATTTTAAAGAATGTGTTTGTGTTTTATTTAACCCTTTACTACAATTGGATTAATAATGGATAGGTGTCATAATTGACGCCTCTCCATTATTAATTTGGCTTAATGTCACCTTACAATAGCAAGGTGGCATTAACCCTTCATTACCCCATATCCCACCGCTACACGGGAATGGGAAGAGAGTGGCCAAGTGCCAGAATAGGCGCATCTTCCAGATGTGCCTTTTCTGGGGTGGCTGGGGGCAGATGTTTTTAGCCAGGGGGGGGCCAATAACCATGGACCCTCTCCAGGCTATTAATATCTGCCCTCAGTCACTGGCTTTACTACTCTGGCGGAGAAAATTGTGCGGGAGCCCACGCCAATTTTTTCCGCCATTTAACCCTTTAATTTAGTAGATAGAACGGCCAAATTTTGCAGATACACACTACTGACATTAGTAGTGTGGAATCTGCAAAAAAAAAGGAGAGAAGACATGGTTTACTGTATGTAAACCAGGTCTCAAATCATGTCGGGTTTTAGGAAGGAGAAAGAAAAAGCCGGTAATTGAATTACCGGCTTTCAAGCTGTATAGCGCTGGAAAAAATATTAATATATATACATATATGTGTCTACTGACATATATATATATATATATATATATATATACAGTATATATATATTTTTTTTTATTTTTGGGACACATGGATCACTTCTATAGCGGTATGTCGGTTTTGCAAGCCTGCGAGAAAACCACGCAGTACGGATGCCATACGGATTACATACGGAGGATGCCATGCGCAAAAATCGCTGACACACCCTGCCTACGGAGGAGCTACGGACCACTATTTTCAGGACTTTTCAGCGTATTACGGCCGTAATATACGGACCGTATTGTTTTACGCTGTGTGTGACGCCGGCCTTAGAGTGTGATTTGCATAATCAACCCAATTCTCTCAGATGAGAGAATCTACGGTCGTCTGCACCTAGCCTAATATTCACCTGCAATATTCAGCTTGGGAAGCATCGCCACATTTGTTCACTCCTGCACATTTTAAGGCCGGCCTCACACTCAGCGTATAAAAATACGGTCCGTAATACGCAGAAAAGTCCCCAAAATAGTGGTCCGTATCTCATCCGTAGGCAGGGTGTGTCAGTGTATTTTGCGCATGGCATTCTCTGTATGTAATCCGTATGGCATCCGTACTGCAAGATTTTCTCGCAGGCTTGCAAAACCGACATACGGACATACAATGGATCCATGTTCTCAAAAAATCGTAAAAACATATATACTGTCTATATATATATGTCAGTGAGACACACACACACACACATATATATATATATATTAATATATCATACAGCGCTAGATAGCTTAAAAGTCAGTAATTCAATTGCCGGCTTTTGTTATCTCCTTCCCAAACCCGACATGATATGAGACATGGTTTACATACAGTAAACCATATCATATCCCCTTTTTTTTGCATATTCCACACTACTAATGTTAGTAGTGTGTATGTGCAAAATTTGGGCGCTCTAGCTATTAATTTAAAGGGTTAAATCGCGGGGAAAAATGGCGTGGGCTCCCGCACAATTTTCTTCGCCAGAATGGTAAAGCCAGTGACTGAGGGCAGATATTAATAGCCTGGAGAGGGTCCATGGTTATTGGCCCCCCTGGCTAAAAACATCTGCCCCCAGCCACCCCAGAAAAGGCACATCTGGAAGATGCGCCTATTCTGGCACTTGGCCACTCTCTTCCCATTCCCGTGTAGCGGTGGGATATGGGGTAATGAGGGGTTAATGTCACCTTGCTATTGTAAGGTGATATTAAGCCAGATTAATAATGGAGAGGTGTCAATTATGACACCTATCCATTATTAATCCAATAGTATGAAATGGTTAAAAAACACACACACACATTATTACAAAGTCTTTTAATGAAATAAATACACAGGTTGTTGGAATAGTTTATTATACTGGTAATCCACTTGAAGACCCTCCCTCTGTAAAAAAGGTAAAATAAAAAAACAATATCCCATACCTTCTGATGATCAGTCTCGTCCCACGCTGTAAATCCATCTGAAGGGGTTAACTAATTTTACAAGCAGGAGCTCTGCTAATGCAGCTGTGCTCCTGCCAGTAAAACCCCAGCCAATGAATGGAATGTAGGTCAATGACCTGTAGTTACCTTCAGTTGCGGTGAGGCGCCCTCTGCTGGATGTCCTCATATGAACTCGAGCCTGGCAACTTTTCAGAATATTTTCCCACACTCAGGTCTGGCAATTATAATAAATAGGGATTTTCATATAACGCTGCATGATCCGGTCATCAGCCCGTGTGTTTAAGTGCAATAGTCAAGTATCAAGTGCAGTTATCATGTGCATGGAGGGTGTGGAGACAGATGAATAGTAGGGTGCAGATTCAGAATAATATTTGGAAGGAGGGAACAGGGCAAAGTTAGTTTACTGAGTAGTTGATGTGGTAGGCTTGTTTGAAGAGATGGGTTTTTAAAGCGCGCTTGAATAGGTCGGGGCTAGGTATCAGTCTGATCGTCTGAGGAAGTGCATTCCAGAGAGTTGGCGCAGCACGAGAGAAGTCTTGGAGACGGAGGTGTGAGGTTCGGATTACGGGGGATGTTAGTCTTAGGTCATTTGTAGAACGGAGGGCACGTGTAGGGCGATAGACAGAGATGAGAGAGGAGATATAAGGCGGTGCAGAACTGTGGAGAGCTTTGTGGGTGAGAGAGATGAGTTTATACTGGACCCTGTAGCGAATGGGTAGCCAGTGTAATGACTGGCACAAGATGGAGGCATCGGTGAAGCGGTTGGACAAAAATATGACTCTGGTTGCCGCATTCAAGATGGATTGGAGAGGAGAAAGTTTGGAAAGAGGGAGACCGATCAGAAGAGAGTTGCAGTAGTCCAGACGGGAATGAATAAGAGCGACAGTAAGGGTCTTAGCAGTTTCAAAGGCGAGAAAAGGTCGGATTCTGAAGATGTTTTTAAGATGCAGGTGACAGGAGCGAGTGAGTGATCGGATATAGGGAGTAAAGGAAAGTTCGGTGTCGAATATCACCCCAAGACAGCGGGCATGCTGCTTGGGAGTTATGGTTGAACCCTCCAGGGTAATTTCGATGTCGGGTAGAGTGAGGTTAGTAGAAGGGAGAAACACAAGAAGTTCCGTTTTGGAGAGATTTAGTTTCAGATAGAGGGAGGACATGATGTTAGAGACAGCAGACAGACAATCCTTGTTATTTTGAATTAGGGTAGGGGTGATGTCAGGGGAAGAAGTGTATAATTGGGTGTCATCAGCATAGAGATGGTACTGGAACCCAAATCTGCTGATTGTTTGTCCACTAGGGGCATTGTATAGAGAGAAAAGGAGGGGGCCGAGGACTGAGCCCTGCGGAACCCCGATAGTAAGGGGACGAGGAGCGGAAGAGGAGCTGGCAAAAGATACAGTGAAGGAGCGGTCAGAGAGGTAGGAGGAGAACCAGGAGAGGGCTGTGTCCTTGAGGTCAGAGGTGAACCTAGCCTCTCTGCTGCCTGAGGCAAACTGCAAAATGGCGCCCCCCTGAGTAAATTTTTTAAATCGGTAAAAAATGGCACGTCTTCTCCCTCAGACCAAACCTTAATGTCCCGAAAGCTTAGCCAATCACAAGTGCTGCACACAGGGCTGTCCGGGGCTAATAGCAGGGGTCTTCCAGTTGGGTTGGGCGAGGGATGTGGGATCGGGAAGGGGGATGAGCACCACTGACCAGCCGCCACTTGGGAGAAACATGGCTGGATGCCTGTATGTACCAAGGGGCGACATTGGACGTGGTGTGGAAGTTATGGCCAGTCAGTCCTGCAGTAGAGACATACGTGAGTGGTGTAATGCATCCTGCACCTGGGGCGTACATAGAAATTATGGGGCCCCATAGCATTAGTTCTAATTGGCCCCCCCTCCAGACCCCACCGGCCCACGTACCGTATTGCGCCCCTTCAAATTTCTACATTCCAAAAAATTGTAACACCACTACTTAAAAAGAAAGTCAGTGACCCCCAAGATACATATTAAGCTACTACATAGTAGTATAAGGGTTCAGTTCCAATAAAATACAGAGTAGAACATGACAATTTCCTGAGAAAATTGTTTACATCTAATGCAAATGAGGGGATTTTGGTGCCCCCCCCCCTATGACAGGTCTATTGGCCAATGAATGAAGTAAGGAGCCGCATATAACGTGTATTCTCCACTCTCTCCTCCTCTTTAGGCTGTGTTCACACATGGAAGGTTTTGCTGCATTTTTACCTTGGTTTTATGCTCATCTAAACCTGCATTTTTTATAGCTGAGAACGCACATTGGTTTTATTTATTTGCAGAAAGTGAAACCTGCACAGGTTTTGCTGCGATTTGGAAAGCATGAGCACCAATTCTTTTTGGCGTTTTTGCAGCGTGCTATGGCCGAAATCACAGAAATGCAGTGTGTGAACATAGCCTTAGGGCATGTGCTCAACATCTGGAGGGGCTGCGTCTTGGAAGCAGTGTCTCCGGACCTGTGGGAACCCGCGGGTGATCGCAGGGAGACCGCAGCTGCCCTGTACTCACGATCTGCAGTGGGTGCAGGGCGGCTTCTCCCCGCATTCACCCGATGGAGATCTCTTATGACTCCGCAGCATCAAATGAACATGCTGTGGTGATGCGGAATTCCCAAAACCTGCACTGCAGCTAAGATAACGCTGCGGAGGAGAGAAACATAGTGAGGATGGGATTTCTAGAAGACTTGTGTCTTCTCATACTGAATTGGCAGGAGAAAAAAAATCACAGAATGCTGAGTAGCAGGGTATATTGGACGGCATGCAAACATTCAAATCAGTGAGTGCAGGCAGAACATTGGACTGCATTAGGATGACATCTGAGTGCAGTCTGATTTCCGCAAAGTGATAAGATAAAGAAGATAGAGAATTCTTTCCTCCATCTTCTCCTCAGTGTGCTCCGATTCTCTCGTGAGATTATTGGATCACGTTAAGCCGACACTCTGATCATAGGCATTAACTTAATCAATACCATTATACAACAGAGGAACTGCACAAAAGAGTCCACCACAGACATTAGGTCATTGTGCTATGTCAGCAATACGCATTGTTCTCAACAGATATCTCTGATATCAGCCTGTGTATCCTATCTGTAAAGGTACCGTCACACTAAGCGACGCTGCAGCGATACCGACAACGATCCGGATCGCTGCAGCGTCGCTGTTTGGTCGCAGGAGAGCTTCACACAGACCGCTCTCCAGCGACCAACGATGCCGGTAACCAGGGTAAACATCGGGTTACTAAGCGCAGGGCCGCGCTTAGTAACCCGATGTTTACCCTGGTTACCATCGTTAAAGTAAAAAAAACATACTTACCTTCCGCTGTCTGTCCCCGGCGCTGTGCTTCTCTGCCCTGTGTAAGCACAGCGGCCGGAAAGCAGAGCGGTGACGCAGAGCGGTGACGTCACCGCTCTGCTTTCCGGCTGCCCGGCGCTCACAGCCAGAGCAGGTAAGCAGAGCGCCGGGGACAGACAGCGGTAGGTAAGTATGTAGTGGTTGTTTTTTTAACTTTAACGATGGTAACCAGGGTAAACATCGGGTTACTAAGCGCGGCCCTGCGCTTAGTTACCCGATGTTTACCCTGGTTACCAGCGAAGACATCGCTGAATCGGCGTCACACACGCCGATTCAGCGATGTCAGCGGGAGAGCCAGCGACGAAATAAAGTCCTGGCCTTTTTGCCCCGACCAGCGATATCACAGCAGGGGCCTGATCGCTGCTGCCTGTCACACTGGACGATATCGCTATCCAGGACGCTGCAACGTCACGGATCGCTAGCGATATCGTCCAGTGTGACGGGGCGTTAAGGCCGGTTTCACACGTCAGTGGCTCCGGTATGTGAGGTGACAGTTTCCTCACGTACCGGAGCCACTGACACATGTAGACACATTGAAATCAATGCATCTGTGCAGATGTCATTGATTTTTTGCGGACCGTGTCTCCGTGTGCCAAAAACGGAGACATGTCAGTGTTCATGGGAGCGCACGGATTACACGGACCCATTAAAGTCAATGGGTCCGTGTAAAACACGTACCGCACACAGACGTTGTCCGTGTGCCATGCAGGAGGCAGCGCTACAGCAAGCGCTGTCCCCCCCACGTGGTGCTGAAGCCGCCATTCATATCTGCTCTGTAGCAGCGTTTGCTGTAGAGAAGATATGAATAATCCTTTTTTTTTTGTTTCTCGTGTTTAACATAAAGATCCATGTCCCAACCCCCCTCCCACCCCCTGTGCGCCCCCCCCGCTGTTATTAAAATACTCACCCGGCTCGCTCCCTCGCTGGCGCTGCTTCCTGTCCTGGCCGCAGCTTCTACTGTGTGAGCGGTCACGTGGGGCCGCTCATTTACAGTAATGGATATGCGGCTCCACCCCTATGGGAGGTGGAGCCGCATATTCATGACCGCTCATACAGTAAGGCTATGTGCACATGTTGCAGATTATTTGCGGTTTTCTAGCGTTTTTGCGCTATAAAAACGCTATAAAACCGCAAATAATCTGCATACATTAAGCATCCTATCATTTTTAATGAAATCCGCAATTTCTGTGCACATGATGTGCGGTTTTCCGCATGAAAAACACATTGCGGAAAAATAATGAACCTGCTCATTAATTTTGCGTTTTTTTCGCGGTTTTCCCACTGTCTAATGCATTGGGAAATGTCCGGAAAAAAATGCGCAAAAACCGCGTCAAAACCGCGCAAAAAACGCATGCGGATTTCATGTGGAAATCTCCCAGAAATGTCCGGATTTTCACAGGAATTTTCTGCATGTATTCCTGAACGTGTGCACATAGCCTAAAAGGTGCGGCCAGGACAGGAAGAAGCGCCAGCGAGGGAGCGAGCCGGGTGAGTATTTTAAGAACAGCGGGCGGGCGCACAGGGCGTGTGAGGGGGGTGGGGACATGGATCTTTATGTTAAACACGAGAAACAAAAAAAAAAAGGATTATTCATATCTTCTCTACAGCAAGCGCTGCTGCAGAGCAGATATGAATGGCGGCTCCAGCACCACGTGGGGGGGGACAGCGCTTATCTCTAGCGCTGTCTCCTGCACAGTGCGTGTGGCACCCAGTCGGCACACGGGCGGCACACGTGTGCCGCACTGATGTGCCACAGAAACGCACGGGCACACCGACACGAATAATTCCGGTACCGATTTTTCCGGTACCGGAATTATCTGGACGTGTGGGACTGCCCTAATAGTTTAGTCAAACAAAAAAGGAGACTTTAGCCGCCCACACAGAACCGACATGATTCTCAGTCAGAGAGGAACCTAAACCCAGACTCATCACTACATCTATACTGTATATAGTGAAATGACCGTGGTCACCACTGCCCGAACTATTAGGTCCATTATTAGAATGGCCAAAGCTCTGGAATCCTGCACGAACCTTCAGGAGATGTTCAACAGAGTGGACATTCTAGCTGAGGTGTGATAATGTGAGGGGCGATAACTGCAGAACCTACAGGTGCTGGGTGGTGGGTACCAGAGTGCACAGCGATCGTCTGCACTGATAACATAACATACACCAGCACCGCACTGCCTGCACCCCAGCACATAACTGGACAGGACTCCGGATACTCAGGGGAGCACACATCACATACACCAGCACCGCACTGCCTGCACCCCAGCACATAACTGGACAGGACTCCGGATACTCAGGGGAGCACACATCACATACACCAGCACCGCACTGCCTGCACCCCAGCACATAACTGGACAGGACTCCGGATACTCAGGGGAGCACACATCACATACACCAGCACCTCACTGCCTGCACCCCAGCACATAACTGGACAGGACTCCGGATACTCAGGGGAGCACACATCACATACACCAGCACCGCACTGCCTGCACCCCAGCACATAACTGGACAGGACTCCGGATACTCAGGGGAGCACACATCACATACACCAGCACGGCACTGCTGCACCCCAGAACATAACTGGACAGGACTCCGGATACTCAGGGGAGCGCACATCACATACACCAGCACCGCACTGCCTGCACCCCAGCACATAACTGGACAGGACTTCGGATACTCAGGGGAGCACACATCACATACACCAGCACGGCACTGCTGCACCCCAGAACATAACTGGACAGGACTCCGAATACTCAGGGGAGCACACATCACATACACCAGCACCGCACTGCCTGCACCCCAGCACATAACTAGACAGGACTCCGGATACTCAGGGGAGAACACATCACATACACCAGCACGGCACTGCTGCACCCCAGAACATAACTGGACAGCACTCCGGATACTCAGGGGAGCACACATCACATACACCAGCACGGCACTGCTGCACCCCAGAACATTACTGGACATCACTCTGGATACTCAGGGGAGCGCACATCACATACACCAGCACCGCACTGCCTGCACCCCAGCACATAACTGGACATCACTCTGGATACTCAGCAGAGTGCACATCACATACACCAGCACCGCACTGCCTGCACCCCAGCAAAGTACTGGACATCACTCTGGATACTCAGGGGAGCACACATCACATACACCAGGACCACACTGCTGCACCCCAGCATAGTACTGGACAGGACTCCGGATACTCAGGGCAGCGCACATCACGTACACCAGCACCGCACTGCCTGCACCCCAGCACATTACTGGACAGGACTCCGGATACTCAGGGGAGCGCACATCACATACACCAGCACTGCACTGCTGCACCCCAGAACATTACTGGACATCACTCTGGATACTCAGGGGAGCGCACATCACATACACCAGCACCGCACTGCCTGCACCCCAGCACATTACTGGACAGGACTCCGGATACTCAGGGCAGCGCACATCACGTACACCAGCACGGCACTGCTGCACCCCAGCACATAACGGACAGGACTCCGGATACTCTGGGCAGCGCACAGGTTACACTGTGCTGCATATATACAAAGGATTGTTATTGGGGGGGGGGATTTGCTAGGAGGGATCCTGCCAAGCAGATACAATTGTGGGTTCAGGCCTGATCATACTCAAGAATCACAGGCAATATATCCATATATACTCATTTATAAACAGAGAAACTCATGCTACACTACACACTACAGATACGCTATTACATACACAAGAGACCTCTGCATCCATTCACACACAGGAAAGCAGACACTACACACACTATTACATACACTATAGATAACATTCTATATACTCACATGTTCTGCAGCAGAGCCGTCACTGCTTGCCCCATCCCAGGACACCAGGGACAAAGGACACGGAGCTGCTGCCTCCTCTAGGAGTCTGTGCAGACCTCCCCCTCTGGTCCCACTGCCTCCTGTGATCTCAGGGGAACTAGGAAGGAGATATGGAGGGGACAGTGCACAGAGGCACCAGCAGGCAGTGTCAGCAGCTATTGTCAGGAGCCATGGGGGCTGGGGTGGGAGGGGAGCAGCCCTGCATCTGGAGCCAGGAGGGGGTAGCATCAATTTGTGATGCTGTCACTTACTGGCCACTGTAATTGTCACACACTGAGGAGATTTCTGGCTCCGAGCTCCTCCTGCTTTGTCCCTCACTGCCAACGTCCTGATCAGCCGGGAGGGTGAGGGGGAGAGAAGACAGAGGAGGAGACAGTGCTGGAGGCAGCACTGAGCTCTGCACAGGAGCAATGCTCAGGACTTTGTACATCAGTCTCCTGCACTGAGCGCTCCCACTGCCGCCCAGCAGGTGGTGCCGCCTGAGGCAACAAGCTCAAGTTGCCTCATTATAGGGACACCCCTGCTTGAGGCCTATGGAGCGGAGCATAGTGAGGAGGAGCTGGTGAGACACAGTGTCAAATGCGGCAGAGAGATCCAGGAGAATCAGCAGAGAGCAATGACCTTTGGATTTAGCTGTCTTTATATCATTAGAGACTTTAGTGAGGGCAGTTTCAGTGGAGTGTAAAGAGCGGAAACCAGATTGTAAGGGGTCAAGAAGAGAGTTATCCGAGAGATAGCGGATTAGACGGGAGTGGACCAAGCGTTCCAGGAGTTTACAGATGAAGGAAAGATTAGAGACAGGTCTGTAGTTAGCAGTGCAGTTCTGGTCCAGGGATGGCTTTTTAAGTAAAGGGGTATTGATGGCATGTTTAAATGAGGAGGGAAAGATACCTGAAGAAAGAGAGAGGTTAAATATTTTAGTTAGGTGAGTGGTGACCACTGGTGAGAGAGACTGCAGGAGATGTGAAGGAATGGGGTCACTGTTGCAGGTTGTAGGCCGAGCAGAAGTGAGGAGCTTGGAAACTTCTTCTGAAACAGGCTCAAAGATGTCTAATGAGCTTGAAGTGCGTCAGGGAAGGGGATCCAGGCACTGAGGAGATTGGGCTGAGATTTCCTGATGGATGTGGTTGTAGCACCTTACTGTTAGTATCCAGCATATATAGTAAGGCAAACAGTGTTTTAATAGTATTTTAAATTAAACTTGCTATGCAACAAGTTAACGTACGTAATCAGATTATATTTTTACAGAAACAGCGATAACAGTAATTATTAAAGGATTTGAAAGTTCAGGACGTAAGTGTGGGGTTTATGTAATGCTGATGTCCATACAGGTTGATACTGTAGAAGCATTCATCATGTAGAATATTGCTTCCAGCACCCATTGTTTATTTGTTATCACAAGAAAGTGGCTAGTTTAGGATTTTATTTTCTTCTTTAAAAATACTACTCTCCGATGTCGTACCTTTGGCTTCTGGAAAAATCAGTATTATTTTTTTCCAGAGGGATCAGGAGCTAGATGAATAACCGATCCGGTCTGAAATGTCTTTGATGTGAAACGATTTGAACATTTTGTCTCATATAAAATATCAAGGGAGCTGTGAGTATTTTCCACTATTTGCTGCATTGTTGGTGTTGTTTCAAAATATTTCCTGAAGTTGTGGTGAAAAAGAGCAGCTCAAGGATTTTCTTTGTGAAGTTGGAAAGTCCCTATAATGTTACTAAATGAATAGTGTTTTTGGTTATTTTTGTAATATGGTTTTTAATAGCTTCTTGAATTTCATATCTTTTTATAAGCCTGCTGTACATTAGTTAGACACGGGCACAGACAATAAGGGTCCTTTATAGAACACTGAGGAAGACTCCAGCGTCATAGGATGCATGAATTCAATAGATTTTGAAATGAGTGCATATTGCGCTCCATCTTAAAAATTGTATAGGTATTTGGCACATTAAACAATTTTCTTTATTCTACATCAATATTATTTGGCAAAAAAATGTACATTTCATTAGTAAATCAGTAATTTTTAAGTATTTAAATGTTTGTTTTTTTTACGGTTAAAAATGGACGGCGATGTTAAAAACAAAATTCTAATACAACTTGTAAATCTAGAACAAAGACACTGCCGACAGCAGCTCTCCCATTTTTCCTGCTTTCTTCCACAGTGATATGATGATGTGACTTTTAAGTGCTTGTGTCAAAAAAACCCTACTAGGAAGGAGTAGCCCCCTTTATTGTTAGCAGACCTTGAGGAAAAACAGTATCTCTTTGTCTTGACTACCTGCCTCCCAATTACTTAATCCCTTTTCTTATTCTAAAAAGAATTGTTTAATGCATACAAAAAACAGTAACTCATATATTTCTTAACCTTTAATGACACAGTTAGAACACATTAATACAGAGACAAATGGCATGAGAACAAAACGTGAATAAACAGATTACTTTCCTAGAATGTATTGCTACTTGACACAGATACAATTACCTTGCTGTCGGTATGAGTATTAGCAGACAGATGTGCTGCAGAATTGTTTACAATGATGGATTATTGTTAGATATGAATAAATCATAATTTTTAAAATTCTAGAGATGTTTACTACACTGTTTTCTTGCGATTCTATCCATATTATTGGTGGAAGGAAAAATTGGTGCCTTAATTTCTGGGGTACATACTGTAACTTTGGAATGGAGTTGCATAGAAAAAAAGAAAAACTGTTCTAGAATCAATTAGATGAGATACTTAGTTTGAATAAAAACTTTCAAGGCAAACTATGATTAGAAAATGAATGACTGTTTAACCCCTTAGCGACCGCCGATAAGCCTTTTAACGGCGGCCGCTAAGGGTACTTAAACCACAGCGCCGTTAATTAACGGTGCTGTGGAAAAAGTCCATAGCGCCCCCCAGAGGCCGATTTTCTCCGAGGTCTCGGCTGCCGAGGGTAGCCGAGACCCCAGAGAACATGATTCGGGGGGGTTTTAACCCACCCCGCATTTGCAATCGCCGGAAATTAACCGTTTACCGGCGATCGCAAAAAAAAAAAAAAAAAAAAGCGATCTCTTTTTAATTTCTCTGTCCTCCGATGTGATCGCACATCGGAGGACAGAGAAAAGGGGTCCCAGGTGGCCCCCCAATACTCACCTAGCTCCCCCGATGCTCCTCGTGTCTCCCGGTGGGCGCCGCCATCTTCAAAATGGCGGGCGCATGCGCAGTGCGCCCGCCGGCCGGCACCGGGAGAATCTTTGGGGTCTCGGCTGCCGGGGGTAGCCGAGACCCCAAAGAGCATGATCGGGGTCGGTATCGCCGACCCCTGTTTTGCGATCGCCGGTAATTAACTGTTTACCGGCGACCGCAAAAAAAAAAAAAAAAAGTAAAGTGTAATTTTCTGTCCTCTGATGTGATCGCACATCAGAGGACAGAGAAATAGGGGGATTCGGGGACCCTAGCATACTCACCTAGGTCCCTGGATCCTCTTGCTGCTCCTCCTGGCCGCCGGCAGAAGAACATGGCGGACGCATGCCCAGTGCGCCCGCCATCTGTCTCCATCTGCCGGCCGGCAGGAGAACAGCAGTTGGGGCTAAAATTAGGGTTAGGGGTAGGGTTAGGGTTAGGGTTAGGGGTAGGGGTAGGGGTAGGGTTAGGGGTAGGGGTAGGGTTAGGGGTAGGGTTAGGGCTAGGGTTGGGGCTAAATTTAGGGTTAGGGTTGGGGCTAAATTTAGGGTTAGGGGCTAAACTTAGGGTTAGGCTTCTTTCACACTTACGTCGGTACGGGGCCGTCGCAATGCGTCGGCCCGACATACCGACGCACGTTGTGAAAATTGTGCACAACGTGGGCAGCAGCTGTAGTTTTTCAACGCATCCGCTGCCCAATCTATGTCCTGGGGAGGAGGGGGCGGACTTACGGCCACGCATGCGCTGTCAGAAATGGCGGATGCGACGTACAAAAAAACGTTTCATTGAACGTTTTTTGTGCCGACGCTCCACCAAAACACAACTGATCCAGTGCACGACGGACGCGACGTGTGGCCATCCGTCACGATCCGTCGGCAATACAAGTCTATGGGCAAAAAACGCATCCTGCGGGCACATTTGCAGGATCTGTTTCTTGTCCAAAACGACGGATTGCGACGGAATGCCAAACGACGCAAGTGTGAAAGTAGCCTTAGGGCTAGGGTTAGGGTTGGGGCTAAAGTTAGGGCTAGGGTTGGGGCTAAAGTTAGGGTTAGAGCTGGGATTAGGGTTAGGGTTTGGATTAGGGTTGGTATTAGGGTTAGGGTTGGCATTAGGGTTACGCTTGGGATTAGGGTTAGGTTTTGGATTAGGGTTAAGGTTAGGGTTGTGATTAGGGGTGTATTGGGATTAGGGTTAGGTTTGAGGTTAGGGTTGAGATTAGGATTAGGGGTGTGTTGGATTTAGGGTTTTGGTTAGGGTTATGGTTAGGGTTGACATTAGGGTTGTTTTGGGGTAAGGGTTGTGATTATGGTTAGGGTTAGTGATTAGGATTATGGATGAGGTTGGGATTAGGGTTAGGGGTGTGTTGGGGTTAGGGTTGGAGCTAGAATTGGGGGGTTTCCACTGTTTAGGTACATCAGGGGGTCTCCAAACACGACAGCCAATTTTGCGCTCAAAAAGTCAAATGGTGCTCCCTCCCTTCTGAGCTCTGCCGTGCGCCCAAACAGTGGGTTACCCCCACATATGGGGCATCAGCGTACTCGGGATAAATTGGACAACAACTTCTGGGGTCCAATTTCTCTTGTTACCCTTGTGAAAATAAAAACTTGGGGGCTACAAAATCTTTTTTGTGAAAAAAATATATATTTTTTATTTTCACGACTCTGCATTCTAAACTTCTGTGAAGCACTTGGGCATTCAAAGTTCTCACCACACATCTAGATAAGTTCCTTGGGGGGTCTAGTTTCCAAAATGGGGTCACTTGTGGGGGGTTACTACAGTTTAGGTACATCAGGGGCTCTGCAATCGCAACATAATGCCCACAGACCATTCTATCAAAGTCTGCATTCCAAAAAGGCGCTCCTTCCCTTCCGAGCTCTGCCGTGCGCCCAAACAGTGGTTTACCCCCACATATGGCGCATCAGCGTACTCGGGATAAATTGGACAACAACTATTGCAGTCCAATTTCTCCTGTTACCCTTGTGAAAATAAAAACTTGGGGGCTACAATATCTTTTTTGTGGAAAAAAAATATTTTTTATTTTCACGACTCTGCATTCTAAACATCTGTGAAGCAATTGGGCATTCAAAGTTCTCACCACACATCTAGATAAGTTCCTTGGGGGGTCTAGTTTCCAAAATGGGGTCACTTGTGGAGGGTTTCTACTGGTTAGGTACATCAGGGGCTCTGCAAACGCAACATAATACCCGCAGACCATTCTATCAAAGTCTGCATTCCAAAACGGCGCTCCTTCCTTCTGAGCTCTGCCGTGCGCCCAAACAGTGGTTTACCCCCACATATGGGGTACCAGCATACTCAGGACAAATTGGACAACAACTTTTGGGGTCCAATTTCTCTTGTTACCCTTGTGAAAATAAAAACTTGGGGGCTAAAAAATCTTTTTTGTGGAAAAAAAAAATATTTTTTATTTTCACGGCTCTGCATTATAAACTTCTGTGAAGCACTTGGGCATTCAAGGTTCTCACCACACATCTAGATAAGTTCCATGGGGGGTCTAGTTTCCAAAATGGGGTCACTTGTGGGGGATTTCTACTGTTTAGGCACATCAGGGGCTCTCCAAACGCGACATGGCGTCCGATCTCAATTCCAGCCAATTCTACATTGAAAAAGTAAAACGGCACTCTTTCTCTTCCAAGCTCTGCGGTGCGCCCAAACAGTGGTTTACCCCCACATATTGGGTATCGACGTACTCAGGAGAAATTGCACAACAACTTTAGTGGTCTAATTTCTCCTGTTACCCTTGTAAAAATAAAAATTTGTGGGCAAAAAGATCATTTTTGTAGAAAAAATGCAATTTTTTTTTTCACGGCTCTACGTTATAAACTTCTGTGAAGCACATGGGGGTTCAAAGTGCTCGCCACACATCTAGATAAGTTCCTTAAGGGGTCTAGTTTCCAAAATGGTGTCACTTGTGGGGGTTTCCACTGTTTAGGCACATCAGGGGCTCTCTAAACGTGACATGGCGTCCGATCTCAATTCCAGACAATTCTGCATTGAAAAAGTCAAACGGCGCTCCTTCACTTCTAAGTTCTGCGGTGCACCCTAACAGTGGTTTACCCACACATATGGGGTATTGGCGTATTCAGGAGAAATTGCATAACAAAATTTATGGTTACATTTCTGTTTTTACACTTGTGAAAATAAAAAAAATGGTTCTGAATTAAGATGTTTGCAAAAAAAAGTTAAATGTTCATTTTTTCCTTCCACATTGTTTCAGTTCCTGTGAAGCACGTAAAGGGTTAATAAACTTCTTGAATGTGGTTTTGAGAACCTTGAGGGGTGTAGTTTTTAGAATGGTGTCACACTTCATTATTTTCTATCATATAGACCCCTCAAAATGACTTCAAATGTGATGTGGTCCCTAAAAAAAAATGGTGTTGTAAAAATGAGAAATTGCTGGTCAACTTTTAACCCTTATAACTCCCTAACAAAAAAAAAATTTTTGTTTCCAAAATTGTGCTGATGTAAAGTAGACATGTGGGAAATGTTATTTATTAACTATTTTTCGTGACATATCTCTCTGATTTAAGGGCATAAAAATACAAAGTTTGAAAATTGCAAAATTTTAAATTTTTTTGCCATATTTCCGTTTTTTTCATAAATAATCGCAAGTAATATCGAAGAAATGTTACCACTAACATGAAGTACAATATGTCACGAAAAAACAATCTCAGAATCAGCGGGATCCGTTGAAGCGTTCCAGAGTTATAACCTCATAAAGTGACAGTGGTCAGAATTGCAAAAATTGGCCTGGTCATTAAGTACCAAATTGGCTCTGTCACTAAGGGGTTAAGTTAGGGTTTTGTGTTACATGTAACTCCTTCATGGCCTATGACATATAGTTACATCATAAGTCGTGTCCCTTCACTCATCAGCTGACATGAGCTCCTAACAGCCGCAGGTGGATCTTTGTTTGGGTGATGAGAAAGTAGTTTAAAATGCATCAATTCAAGTTAACAAAAAACGATAATAAAAGCATTACCATCGTCACTTCACACTTAATATTTACATGTATATGATCACTATATAAACCAAGAATGATTCAACACTCTTTCCATGAGCAAAGAAATATTCCCAAATGTAAAAAGCGGGACCACAAAGCTTCTCGGCAGCTGCTAAAACACTGCTCATACAGGGCAAACTCTGCATTTCAGAGGATATACTTTTGTGCCATAACCTATACAGAGAATTTTTGTTACCTAGGAAACAGTAAATGTGTCACTTACAGATTCCAGACTGCGGAATTCTGTAAAATTACTCAGTCTGACCCAAGAGGTAGAAGACAGGAGGAAGACAAAATGTATTAGAAAGTGTTCACATGTAGGATAATTTCTGCAGATTTTCCATGCAGATTTTTAGGTGGAAAATCAGCAGTTTTTGACTGAATTTAAAATTGTCATCCACAAGCTGAATCATGTTTTGTGCGTTTTTCCCCCCTCTTTTTATTGGGGAATAGCCCTATAGACAAACTCTGTAATAAGAGCAAAATGAAATTCCAGCTCACTGACTACCAGGTGCAAGATGACATAGGCAATGAGCATCAGCAGGAAAGAGGAAACATCCAGCACCAGCAATCCTATAAAATCCCAAGTTATGATTAAAGAAGCCCTCCTCCCATCAAAGTTGTTTTTCTCTTA